>NC_071095.1:38674282-38974282 GCF_027358695.1 Spea bombifrons | reverse complement strand
AATGCGAGAAGTTGGCCACCGAAGGACAGACTGCCAGCTACTCGAGTCCAATGAGTTGACATTGCTTGCTTGTCTGCCCCAACCATTCTAATCCTTTGACACATGCGCAGAGTAATACAATATGCACTCACATATGTGCCAAGTGATTAACCCTCTTGGACAAGTGTAATCCAACTGCACTTTGCAGACATTTTTTCCAACGCCTAATCAATTAATTTGTAGACTAATCTATTTATATGCAGGCAGACCAGCTGGAAAGCAAGCTGCTGCATATTTTATCCTGTATATATACCATTTAATAAAACAAGGAGAATTCTAACAGCCGACTGCATTCAATAAAAAACATCTTAGCTGGTGTCTGCCATTTACCATAATATCGTTAGTGCGAAGCGTTTAGTCGCAAAATAAAGGAGTTAAGTGGCAACAGAGTCAAGCCTGTAAGGCAATAAATAAAAGGAAGGGGTTTTCGGGGCTCGTCTGTATTATTATTCACCAAGGCAGCTTACGCAGTTATTTGGTCTGGGAGCCTTTGCTGTTTTGTTTCTTAGATTACTCCAATCTACAAAATGCGTAGGTACTAATTATCCATTGTTGACTTTTGTTTCTTTTTCTGGGCTATTATTATTGCTGCTGTTATAACAAATTTAAGTAGAATTTAGGAGCCAGACAGTTTTACAAGCAAGGGCTAAACCCATAGAAACAAACATAAAAAGTAAGAATTATGACTACCAGGTTTGTAAACTATTTATTAAACAGTATAGTTTTTTTAACATAGTATAGTATGGTGTTACACATTGGCCACTTACGTGTAAAATATCCGGCCCGTGAAAAACAGCTATATACAAAAGTACACTAAAACCGGGGCGACTTCTGTTTCCCTCCCTGTCTCTCAGTGACGTTTCCCCAGGAAGACTGTTCCATGGTGATGGCACCATGCTGGGTACAATCAGGTGGACTGTTAACTTACTAATAATAATTTTATAACCCCAAAGATCCCATATTAGTTTAGCGGAGAAACAACTGGAGCTGGTGGTTGTTTTGCCCATAATTATGCAAAATATGAGCTTTTCGAAAATGAAAAAAACTCAATTAAAATGAAAATCTCATTGAACATCGACGGATGAATAAAACAAAGTATTAGTGAAGAGGGAGGATGGCTCATTAATGGAATATTTACATGGTGTAAATCATTTAATTTTCAAAGTCCCATTCATTGTGCAGCCAATTGAAGAGCTTACAAAGTGGGAGGCTTGGCACATAAGCGGCCAGATGACTGTGGGCAGCAAGCGATCAGCTACAAAATAACAAAAAACTCTGCTTGTGTGTGTGTATATATATATATATATATATATATATATATATATATATATATATATATATATATATATATATATATATTATATATGTGTGTGCTGATCAGCAGTATTTAAAAATGTAAGGCTTAGAAGCTCTTGAAATTCTACAACTCCCATTAATGTAAAGGCAGCTGGAATGAAAGCCAACAAATGCTGAAAGCCTAACTGCTGCCACCAGACTGGGGACTGGGCAATCCTGCCATGCGCCGTAGCTAACCCAATAACTATGTATTGACAACCCAATAAAGCGATATGGATACACACAACTGTAATTAAAGGGACTGTTTGTTTATCAGCTACGCTTCAGAGTGGCTCAGAGATCAAGTGAACGAACACGAACCGGTGGGTACAAAGAATCTGGACGTGTTGATGCTAAGAGACAAGGTGATAGCTTCAGTAAGTGACTGGCAACCGGGATCATAACGCTTAAAGCAAAGCTAGAGCTTCTCTTACCAACTAACAGCACTCAGGAACATTTGTAGGACAACAAAGCAATCAAGGAACAATTATAAGACTTGGAGCCACAACTCCCAGAGGCTTATAACAGCACAGTAGTAAAGACTACTGGACTGTAACCTGCATTTCCAGTAACACAATTCTAAGGGTGCGCCTGGCTGCCATTAATCTCAACTGAAAGATACCCAAGGGCAAGTGATGTTGAAAGGCTTGGAGCAATTCAATGGTAACCAGTGTCCGCTAAGGCTGATGTTAGGGCAGGTTTTTAGGACACACCTTGCATGGTGATAAGAAGAGTTAATAACACAAAACACAATGAATCGACAGTCCTCAAAACATAAACTGTCATCTGCCAAGACTTAATCCTTGGAGTGCCGGGGGTCCAGACACATGAATTCTTTCTATTGGGTTGGTTCGATTTTGACAATATAATATAGATATTATGAGGTTGACGCCTATATGCAAATTAAGCTAGTCATAGTTTGAAGCAATTTGTCACATTACAGAAACAAAGGGGGAAAATCCCATAAATGTACCTGTATATGCCATCTACATTATAACAAAGAAGCCTGCCTCCCGTAGTAAATGTATACTGCATATACATTATAGTTGTAGCTACATAAAAAGGTAGATTAACCATGGAAAAGTGAACACACAACAATGAGTTAAATTCCATAATTACACTAAAAGAAACACACTCTAGGAAAAAACATATTTACCCAAGTATGACACCCTTTATGCTTCTGTGTGCCCACCAGCTTTTCCTCAATCACTGAGCAAATGTATCTGAGTGAATGATCTTTCACTACACAGTATGGAAAAAGGTGCTAATAGAAATACAAAGTGATAAATACATCATAGGAGATTTCATGGCAACCCGCATGCCAAGTTATAGTATGATATAATCATTGTAATCTTAATTCATTTGAAAAATTCATTATGAAAAAATCATAATTAATACACTGATGTGTTTGAACCTATACGGCATGTGGATACATATGTATGTGGCATATCCTTGAACGTCCCAATACGCAATTTAAAAATATAATTACGGTATATCCTTGCTGTTTGTATGCAAGCTGTTGTGACTAAGGGCCATAGAACGCTGCGAGACATTCATAGCCTGCAAGAAACGAGGGGCATCAAACGGGTCGGACAGGGACTTGAGAACTCTTGGAGGGTGTGCACCTCGTTGGGTCTGTATTCAAAATAACACACGGTTCTCTAAAACAACAAAACAGTACCAAAAACAGTAAAAATGCCCAGATCTTGCGCACATGACTACAGTACAGACCCACTTACTGGAAAACGTTTAAGAGACATTTCATAGCCACGTGCGGAATGGCTGCTGTTAAGTGCTTGTGAACATTTGGGAAAGCAATAAATGAACGCTCCGCTAAAGTCTTGTGTGTTCTCCTCCTATAAACCCCAACCTGATTCAGGAATTTAATTTGCTAATAACCACTTCATCTAGCCTATGATGTCATTGTTTCAACAGCTGGTTCTAGGTTTCTTGGATAAGAATATATTCGTCCTGTGGGTTTTCAATAACCTTTGTTTCGTTGCCAAGCGTTTGAAGTTCTGGGGCCAAAAAGTGTTCCTGCTAGCCTCTCCCAAACATGAGAAGTAATGTGTTTCGCAGGCTGCGCTATCTAGTATGCTCCAAACGGGTATGTGGAGAGCGCTGGGGTAATTCTACAAGCCTCGTCAACAGAAAAGGATAGAAATTAGATTAACATTTTCAACAGACTACTGACTTCCTTGATAGTCACATAGAATTACATTTACATAAATTGAAAATAACCTCAGGCCGCTGTTAACAGGAGCAAGCGTTATATGGGACCATTATACTTCTCAGTATCGAGGTAGCTGTAGCCGACGTCTCCCTATACATGTAATGGGCTGATCTTCTTGCCAAAATATAACCCCTAGAAAGGATTTACATAGAAATACAGAACCATTCGGCCCATCTAGTCTGCCCACTTTTCCTGATGTAAAGACTCAGACCTTAAACAGTCATTAATCAGCTTTATGCCTCTCCAAAGCATGTTTAAATTCCTACGGTCTTAGCCTCTGCCACTTTTGATGGGCAGCTGCTCCATTTATCTACTACCCTCTCTCAGGTTCTCAAAAATAAGTTAGAATATGCTTTGTTGTCTTTACTTGGGGTCTTTTCTTAGGGATGTTACCGCTGATCACATCTAGATTCTACATTTTCTTTCCCAGTCATGTAACAAACAGGCTTTGTAGAATGAAACGTACTGGATGGCCATAGCTCCCCTAAGAGGTTAGTGCGCTCAGCCAGCACAAGCCGTAGAAGCTGCCTTGTGTTCCAGACATTGGCTGTAACATAGCTTTCTAGGTGTGTCAGATGCCAGGCTTGAATGGGCCGATAACAATTAACACCCGGCTTGTATTACATTCCCTTTTATATATCCCAAGGCAACTCCCAGGAATTAACCCACAAAAAAGATAAGATGCAAGCAGGAGAGCACTCACCCTTTAGTGCACTCCAGCCATCACACGCACTTTAATGCATATAATAGACGAGGGGTACCGTTACTTCTTCATGCAGAATCCCCCCACAGAGAGGTGTTCGTACAAATATTTAGCCATGATAAACCTACCTCCAGACCGGTTATTTCCATTAACTCGAGTTCCTTCCTGCCGCTGCTACAATAAGTGCCAAGAATCATTGGTATACAGAGGACGACAGATACAGCTACACAGCTGCAGCTTCTATTGTGGGCAGGTGTACCTTAATATGCATTCTCCTTTGGTGGGGCTGTTAGGGGCAGTCAACTGCTCCTCATTACTTTACATTAAATTACTCTACCTATTTATAAAAGGAATAAAGGTGAAGTAGGTGAATTCATAGAAGTCGTGAAACTCACTGAGCTTAACTGGAATATACAGAAAGAATAACATCTCAAACAGGCCTCCTATGTTCTACGACGCAGAGCTAATATTTGTGGTTGAGCTGCAGGATGGAGGCAGATACCACTCTGCAATTTCAATACTCTTAGTCACAGCTGATAGAAATGCATTCAAACTGAAGAAGAGACTTTTGAGGTCATGAAAGCAAATATCTTTTTCTTTGTTGGCCCAGTATAAACCCAGTATAATGTATATTCAGTGACAGTGACTACATAATGATGTTTGAGTAACTTAATAACAAAACAAATGAGTCTATTATGCAAACAGTGATAATGATTAAATACAAACACACAACAGGGGGACGAGCTTTTGGAAAAAGCATTCCCATGATCCTCTGCCAGTTGGCAACCATGACAGCTGGAAGGTGGTAGACCGCCTAACGCGTGATACGCGCGATATACATGTGATACACACACTCACACACACTTTAAAGTGCTTTCCAAATTGTGATTTTCAACAATCTCATCTGCCAACAATATGCCGCAACTTTACAAGTGGATGAATGATTGTTCTCCAACCTTTGTAAGGCTGTCCTCGTTTTACATCAGCTAAAAGTACAGTAACTCACACATGCATCATTGCTTCCATTTTTGCCCAGGCCTTGTGATAACTGCACGCTATTCCAAAAAAGTATACTACATATCCCTCGTGTTAAATGGTATTGACTTAAGATTGTATACATAATTAGAATCAGATCTCAGGTCATGAACTTAAAACCCATTTATATAATTGAAAATGTATATTTTTCCAGCACCAAGTACCCAATGGTATCTCATGGTGGACTGAGAAGAAGAAGTCAGGGGGGCCACATTCAGAGACCCCCTGGCATGCCACAGCTGGAGATCTTTCTCTGCATTCCATAGGGCACCTGCAGACTTAATTTCACTATTTTCCCCCATAAACCTCCGCAAAAGGAAACACACGCTTTCATTTATTCAGAGTTGCGCTCTATGATTTTTAGTCCCGAAGCCTCAACTTTTTGTTTTTAACAAAAACCAGATGTAATGTTCCCTTTGTAAAATGCACTCTGGGGTAAGGTGTTATGATTTATCACCATTCAGAAAAATAGAGAGAGGTGGGGGTACACAGTCCTTTCTTCGTCAGAGTCTACACCAGGCCCAGAAATGTTATGAAGAATATATAGGTGTTAAAATAAATTACATATAAAACTTAATAAGGCATAGTCGTAGTAAAAGGAGCTTTCGTTATAAAGCCACAAGCACTACATTTATGAATAAGCCCTGATTTATTAAACACCAATAAGCCCAGTGATGCTTACGGCACTATACAGGAACAAGTCATTATTAGGATTTATTCAATACATTTCTTGCCCGTTTTCCTCCCTGGTATCGATTGTGTTTGTACTTATTATAATTGGCCAAAAAAGAAAAAAAGTAGCGTACGTCTATACCATGGAAGCAGCCATCAGAACTCCCCCAAATAAAGTTATCACTCGTGATGTTGCTGACTTGTGTTGAAGCCTTTTAAACCAAATTTGGTTATAAGAAATGTATTTAACGGGAAATACACAGCGTAGGGCAGGGGTGTGTGAAGAGGACAGTCCCTTATAAAATGTATTATATCCCGTCTGGGGCCTATTACAGGGAGGATATGCCTGCCTGAATAGTAACATCCTGCGTAGTTTTCTTTACAAAGCAGTATTTAAGTCTGATGAGCACAACAAACAAACTAACTTACCTGATGAATAAAAAATGATACTAGATCCTTATTAGTTCAGAGTGAGATGACGGCGAGGACGATGCTATCAATATCCAGTAATTACTGTGCCACTCAACACCATGTAAAGACCCTTTAAGAGTTAAACTCCATCCAGCCTCACCCTACAGAGCCGACGTTTATTTCTTAGAAGAGGAACAATGCCAGACAGACATTGTTACCGTATTATCACTCCAAAAGCTGGAAATTCATTGGTTATTACATGAAACGTCTCGTCGAACTAATGAGATTCTTACCGGAGAGCTGCGAGTCGAGATACGCACCGGGTTCAACTAGCGTTCGGTCCAAATCCTCCTGGGCGTCTACAATAAATCAGGAATAATCAGGAAGGGATAATTGTATTAGGAAATGTTATGCATTTAACTGCGGGTGTTTCATTTTTCAAGAACAGATAACCTAAAGAACAAAAGAGCATTTCTTAAATATAATAATACCGTATTATTTTATGAAAAAAAGAAAAAGCCTGAATATAAGACGACCCTATAGGAAAAGTTTTACCAGTAAATGTTAATTCATGTAAACTATGTGAACAATTGTTTGTTAATAAAAGCTACAATTGAGAAAAATATTTTGTTTTTATTTCCTTTTTTTTCAACCTGCCCCCCCCCAGATATGCACATCTGCCCCCAGGCTCACCACTCTCCCCCAGAAATGCCTTATTCCCCATATATGCCATTGTGCCCCATGATATGCCTTTTAACCCTCTAAATGCCACTGTGCCCCATGATATGCCTTTTGACCCCCTATGTGCCACTCTGCCTCCAGAAATGCCTTATACCCCTATATGCCACTCTGGCATTTAGGGGGTTAAAAGGCATATTATGGGGCAGAGTGGCATATAGGGAGGTATAGGGCATTTCAGGAGGCAGAGTGGCGTATAGAGGGTTAAAAGGCATTTCTGGCGGCAGAGTGGCATTAAGGGGGTTAAAAGGCATTTCACAGAGCACTCTGCCTCCAGAAATGCCTTATGCCCCCCATTTAACACTCCCTCCTCCTCCAAACTTACCGGTGCTTCTGAGTTCCCTGGTGCTTAGTCCGGGCAGCGTGTAGAGCTCTACGCGATTCGCGTAGACAACTTCCGCTCTGCGCGAATCGCGCAGAGCTCTACACGCTGCCCGGACTAAGCACCGGGGACTCAGAAGCACCGGTAAATTGGGGGGGGGGGTGCATAACACAGGAGGATCCAGGTCCCCTGCATCGCTGCAGGGGATCTGGATCTAAGTCTAATAGTCAGACCTATTTGAGGTATCATTATAAAACGACCCCGATTATAAGACGAGGGGTATTTTTCAGAGCATTTGCTCTGATAAAAACCTCGTCTTATAATCGAGCAAATACGGTAATAGGCACAGATATTTCTGTTTGCTCAATAAGCTTTACTTTAAAAGCAAATCAGGGTTATGTATAAGACAATTACTTAAGTTTGAAATATGTTCCTATCACTATAGCAACCAACGATTTGGTCGTGATCAATAAGCTACTAGCAGATTAATACAAAACAATGAATAATTTACTTTAAGTGTCTTTTTATGTCTCCATTTAAATGACCACTGCGCCAATGAGGAGGATGGACACAGGTATTGATCGGGTATTGATCATTACGGATAGAGTTCACAGGAGGGCTACTAAAATTGCAAATGGTCTGCAGAATAAGAAGTATCAGGAAAGACTAAATGATCTCAATATGTATACATTAAAGAAGAGAATAGAGAGGGGCTGTGAAGGAGACATTCAAACACTTAAAGGGATTTAACGTAGTAAAGAAGTTTATTACAAAGGAGGAAACATGTTCGAACAAGAGGACATAATCTAAAACAAGAGTGAAAGAGGTTTAGAAGGAACTTAAGGGAGTTTTACTTCACAGAGAGGGTGGTAGATTAGTGGAACTGCCGTCTAGCAAAAGAGGTAGAGACTAATTGAGGGAATTCATTGAAACGAATGATTCTTATCTGCTGTCAGATTCTATTATGGGTACCTTAACTGTATCTTTACATCATCTAGTAACATGACTAGGACAATGCACGGATCAAAAACCTAGGTCAGATTTCCTTTTCTTCGGCTTTTCTATAGCAAAATTTTATATATATAAAAAAAATATATCAAAGGCTTAACCGTCAACGTAAGGCACGTCGCAATGCACTATATATAGGCGAGAGCAACGTGTGAGATAACGCATTGACTAGACCCAAGCGTCAAGCTGGAATTATTAGCCCAATAACATGATATGAAAGCTGTACTCTCTGATATAAAGACCCTCTCCGAAGCACAAGAGATACGGGACAGGCTGTGGTCCGGTAAGGCATGGGATTGCCATTGCTGAATTTATCTTGTTGAAGACAGAAAGTGACAGCAGGAAGGATTAACACCTCCTGCAAAAAGCCCGGACCCTCGAGTCCCAAGCACTAGACAGGAAAGATTACGCGTTCCCAGCCTTGTACTAATCCTGCTATAAAGAGGCTGCTATTTGTATTTTGCTGTCAGAACTTGTGTGTTTATCCTATTGTGGCGAGTAGCATTTGCCTTCAATTTCCAAAAAACAAAGCATGTTCCTTAAAGACCATAACATAGAGTTAAATAGATGATGTTCAGCTGCTCCGCGTGCGCAGAATAGAGGTACGGATTTATGAACCCTACCAAAAGAATGTCCTGCTGGTGACGAGCGAAAATAAAGACCTTTTAAACAACTGGAGTCATGTCCATCAAAGACACATCTAATTAATAGAAGGAATTTGAAACCAAAACAGGACCTGGGGGGCAGCATTCTGACACTGACTGGGCCAAAAATCTTGCACTTTCCACACTCAGTATAGCTTTTAAGGCTAAGATGGGTATGATGGGATAAATTGCTATTCCTATACCCAACAATTTTAAATAAAGAGTGCTCTAGGAATAACTGCATGTGCTCCTAACGTAACTTTCAACATATTTATGGCTTCTAACAGCTTAAACAACCCTGCATGTGCCCCATGCCCTGCACAACAAGAGGGACCATTTTGTTTTGGGGGGTTACAGCCATTCCCATTGAGAGGAATGCACCAAGAATTCCCGTATGACACATGGTATTTACTTGCAGCCTGCCATATTGACACAGATATTATATTTAAAAAAAAAAAAAAAAAAAAATACCTGTGTCAATATGGCAGAGCCAGCCCTTACATGGGTGCCAGTGTGTGTGAGTGTCCAGTTGTATTGGTCTCTGTGTGTTAATGTGTCTGGTTGTGGCTGTGTGAGTGTCGGTGTGTCCGAGAAGGTCAGTGTATATTAATGTGTGTGGCTGTGTCTGTTTTTATGTTTGTGTGTGCATGTTAATGTGCTTGTCTGGCTGTGTGTGTGCATTAGTGTCCATGTGGGTGTCACATAATGGATATAGGTGTGGTTGGGTTGGAGGCGGAATTTCATTCTTGGACCCAGGCAGCACAATTTCTTGGGCCAGGCCCTGCAATATGGGCATTTCTGAAAACAATCCTACTCTGAATTGAAAAACATGCAAATCTTACATCACATTCCTATAATTTGTACACACATTATAGTGACTTTCAAGGCTGCAGAACACTGTGATACACACAAACCAACCATACAGTCTGAGCTCCTGGAATAGTAGAAATGTTGGACCCAAAGAGGGACACTTGGGAGGTATGTGTCACCCATGGATGGGTGACCTGATCATGATGCCATCCTCAAGTGTCCCAGGAGATGAATATACAAGTGCTGGTATTACAACCTACAGTGTTTCTTCTATTTTCACGCATTTGTCACATTTAAGTGTTTCAGATCAACCAACTCATTTTGATATAAGAGATACAGTGAGTAAGCAAAAACCGCAGCTTTTAAACGATCATTTCATTTATTGAAAGTAAAGAGTTAATCAAAGCCTATATCATCCATGTGAAAAAATTATTGCCCCACCAAATCCTAATAACTCATTGTTATGTGTAACAACTGCAGTTAAAGGTTTGCGACAAATGGCAATGGGTCTTTTACATCGCTGTGGAGGAATTTTGGCCACCCTTCTTAGCAGAATTGTTTCAATTCAGCCTCATAAATAGGATTTCATGCATAAACCGCGCTTTTAAGGCCATGCCACATCATCTCATCAACTCGGGACATTTTTTTGTTTCTATTCAGCCATTCAGAGGTGGACTGCTGCTGCTTAACCCAATTAGGCTTGAGTTTTGGGTCACCAACTAATGGCGGGATATTCCTCCCTCAGGATTTTGTGGTAGAGAGAATTCACGGTTCCATCAATTATGGCAAATCGCCCAGGTCCTGAAGAAGCAAAGCAACCCCAGAACACATTACCACCACCATGTTTGACTGTTGGTATGATGTTCTTATTGTGGAATGCAGTGTTAGCTTTACACCATGTGTTCCAAAAAGTTCCACTTTTGACTCATCAGTCCACAGAATATTATCCCAGTCATGGGGGACATCAAGATGTTTTATGGAAAACGTGAGACAAGCCTTTGTGTTCTTCTTGGTCAGCAGTGGTTTCCGTCTTGCATCCCAAGGATGCCATTGTTGCTCAGTCTCTTTCTTATTGAGGAATCACAAACACCATAACTGAGGCGAGTGAGGCCAGCAGTTCTTCACATGTTCTTTTGTGTACTGAAGAGTGAGTTGTTGATGCGCTCTTGGAGGAATCTTGGTAAGCTGGACACACCTGGGAAGGTTCTCCGCTGTTTCAGTATTTCTCCATTTGTAGACAACGGCTCATCATGGTTTCGCTGGAGTCCAGAGCCTTAATTGCTTTTTAACCCTTTCAAGACTGATAGAGGTTAATGACATCTGGTCTGTCCTGGAATGTCTTTAGATCCCGCCATCATGTGCTGCTTTTGGTTGCACGACAGGGTCTATTTAATTGATGTTTAGATTCAACAGGACTGGAGGTAATCATGCCTGGGTGAGTCTAGTGAATTTCAACCCAATTATCAACTACATATAAATAATTGGTTGATTTATTAACTAAGGGGGCTATTACAAAAAACAGGGAGAGTTGGATAGCTTTATTTTTTCAGTACATGATATAATTTAAGTGCTGGATTTAGTGTTAACTAGGGTTATCTTGGTCTAATAAAATTTATTTAATAATTTGAGTGTGACAAATATGAAAAAATAGAAGAAATCGGGAAAGGGCAAATACTTTTACACAGCACAGTAAGTTACTGGTCCCTTGGAGTACTGCAGTTTATATTTTGAATAAGTACATTAAAGGGGGATATAGTTGCTCACATAAGTATTGCATGGCATCTTGCACTTAATATGGTGGACTATGATGTGGTCTTTGGTGGTATGGAATGCGATGACTAATTCTGGAATCTCTGCCAAGTTAAATGTTGACATCTTGTAGAATTTTATTTTTACATTACACAGGCAAAGGGCCAGACAGGAGAAGTGTGAAATAACTTGCACACAAACACACCAAGATGTTGACGATATCAAAAGGCGAGCCCAGGGTGTGTGATAAAGCAGCATAATTGAGCCTATCAGCAGCCCACCCCGGCAGTTGAGAAGCGCGATGATGTCATAATATCATATTTATTGCATATTTTCTCTTCTAGTTACAATAAGACACACAAAGGTTTCTTCACTAAACTCATTAGCACAACAGGACACTGTACAACGAGGACTAGATTTCCACCATTCCAATACTACAAAAGAGTAGCATTAGCATAGACTAGTATTGAGCATGCTCAAAAGTGGGTGGGGAATACTGGAAAGGGGCAGGTAAAGTAAATATTAAGCCACTCCCTCTTTTGTTATAATAAATAAAAAAATTCTTACCTGTGCTATATGTTTAATACAGGAATTCTAGTCAAATGCCCATTTCTCAACAGGAGATAACAGAACATACATAAAGTTTACATACAAAACATGTAGAAGTAGTAGTATTAATAACAATCAAAAAAGAAAACACTGAATCTATAAAAAATGCGCACATATCATATGTGTGTGTATATATATATATATATATATATATATATATATATATAGTTCAAGTTCTAAGTTATTATTTGTCGTGTAATAGCTTCAAGCTGTACGAAGCAGCTGTATAGGCCAGACGCACATGCTATCACAGTAATGCTTTGATAGCATGGGGCCCTCGAGTGTCAGGATACAGAAAAGGCAGCAGTTGTTGGCTGTGAAAACAGTCTGATACAAACCAGATGGGGGAACTTACTTGACGGGCAACGCAAAGGAAAACAATTGGCTCATTCAACAAAGTCAGACCACTACCCCAGAGAATTAACAGAAGACAATAATTCAGACAGAGCCGATGCAAACAAGAAACAGCCATGTGGCACTGCCTGAAAAATGGACGTGTCCTCGCACTAAGGTATTAAAACAATGTTTTTCAATGTGACTCTTATTACGGAATTTCGTCTCAACAATCACTCTAAATGTTAACGCTCGGGAACATTGTTTAAACAATGTGCCTGCTTGTGGTCTACAGTCGCAGCCTCTAGAGTAGATATGGAGATGCATATATTGGAGCCCTTTGCTTCTTCTTCACACCAACATTTATACAACTGGGTGTTGGGGTTGCATGAGAACTAAAAAGACCTTCCTAACATCCCCGAATATAGGAAACTAAGATAATAGACCAGAGAGGAGTAGTAGATATAGGGTACAGAGATTTCTGTAAGGAATTTGACACTGTCCCCTATTTAAAAAACATATAAATAAGTTGTAGTCTTTGGGTTTGGATGTTAATATAGTTGAATGCATAAGGCAACAATTGAGTGAGAGGAGGCAGAAGGTTGTAGTTAATGGTGTTAAGGTTGGAGTTAATGGAAGGACTTGTTACACTAATGGGGTACTTTAGGGATCATCATTAGGATCCATAATATATAATATTTTAATTAGTAATGGTACAGAAGGTCATAATGGTAAGGTGTGTCTTTTTACAGATGATACATGATGGACCTTCTGGGCGGATAAAGTCAAATGGCAAATGTATTAAGTAAATCAGAAGAATGGTTGAGAAACAGCTGCAGTTTAATGTTGATAAAGGTAAAATAATGCACTTGAGACATAACAATCCCAAGGTAGAATATCGCAGGGTGCTGGGCTGTATAGGGAGAGGGATTAGTAGCAGGAATAATGGGTTTTGCCACATTACAGATCTCTGGTCAGGCATCACCTAGAGTATTGTGTACAGTTCTGGAGACCTCTTTTTCAGAAGGACATTGACACAACAAGGAATAAATATCATCAGATCAAGGGATCATAATATGTATAGCTTGGGGAAAAGATTTAAGAGGGAACTTAAAACTGTGCTGATTCTTTATGGCAATGCGTTCATTCCTTCATAGATTTGAATTAATCAGAGTGTCTAGATGGGTGATTAAGTCTGAGATATTCTATAACCCAGGCAGTATAATTGGGTCTAGTAGATTGGGTGAAGATAACAGAGCTGTAAGCTCGAGAGACCTAATGTATCAGTTTAGTCTGTCAATTCTGGTTCTGCTAGGCCCATTGTAATCTATGTATTGTAAGATGCACTGCGTAACTTTGTGCTATATAAATAAAAGAGAACAGAAAACATACAAATGGCTAATATGCATTTGTCCGAAAACCCTTTATTAGGTAGAAATAGAATTGTTTAAAGGAGGAAAATAGCAAGATATTTGTGAAAATGTGTTTTGTAAACTGATACTAGTATTAAAAACCCAAAAACGTTGGGAGTCCCCCTTTAATTCCTTACTCATTCTCACATCAGTTTTAATGGTCAGTTGACAAAGGCATTTTTTGGGTCTGTCATTAGCGCTTGTTTATGTGTAACAGTCCTACCTCTATAGGGAACATCCTGTTGGACCTTATGAGAAATCTAGCCCTCAATCTTTACCTTAAACGAGGCCAAATTATAAACGTCTTCCCAGAAGAGACAACCAATACACTACGGCTGTATAATATCGAGATTAATCACAACTCCTTTGTATACGGCAAGCGGCTGGATGCCAAGTAAAGATTGGTGTCGATGACATATGTTTAATAGTGTTTATTTACGAAGGGCTGCTAATATTTCATAATATTGATTGTATAAATGCTCTTCCAAGCCTCTGCACAGCTACGTTCTCTCGATATCAAGAAGCCTAAACCAGACAGAAGGCGTTACCGTAATTATCTTGGATAAGGAAGAGGTGAGAGGCCTTACAATCTAGGAGCGCGCAAGGATATCACAACCCAGAGGGTAACTCCATTTAAAAGGGAATCACACCTCCCCATGGCTCACGCCTAACGTAGAGAACAAAGCCGACCATTTGTTAGCTTGACAAAGAACCCCTGGATGAGGCTATAGGTGGAAAACATAAATAATGTGTCCGACACACTGACGACGATTTACTTCTGCCATGGTATAGATAATACATAGTCAATACAAGCGCTTCCAAATGTAACAGAAAACCAAAGACCAGGTGTTTCCAACCAAACCAGGCTTTTAGCATTAGTCTAGTCTTACATCCATGCGATAATTAAATTAAACTGCACACATACAAGCGCTTTAGAGCAAATGGAGGCTGACGGGAATTAGTATAAGCAAGGTGGACAGAATCTATAGAAAGTAGTCCTTTCCCAGAGAACCTGTGGGAAATAATGGTTATAAACTGTTTTAAAGTATTGTGGGGCTATGATGCATTTAAAGGGAAGTCCCATAACGTAGGCGGCGGATGGCCGTGACGTAATTTATATACTTTTCTTTCTTTTGGGACTGTATGTTTTTTTAGCTGCTACTCCCATCAAACTCTGCGAGACCCCCTGGCTGAGGATGTTGTGAGTTGGAGGTGAATTATACACGCAGGAGTTGGTGTGTATTAAAAAGATGAAGGAAAAATGCAACAAAACCAGTCTGCTTTAAGAGTGAAAATAAACATAGAAACATAGAATTTGATGGCAGATATGAACTATTCAGCCCATCTAGTCTGCCGTAAAGACTCAAACTTTAATTGATCTCACCTTATATTAGGAACATGGCTATTCTGATCTAATGCATGATAAATTCCCTCACTACCACATCTGCTGGGGGACTGTTGCGCTTAGCAACCTCCCTCTTAATAAAGTAAAGCATCCTTGCATTACATTTAAGCCTCTTTAGAATACATAGAAGCCACTGTGTATTCTAAGGAAAACACAGAAGAGAAAAGTGGAAAACAAGGTGTATTTCACATGTAGATGGTAATTTAACTTCCCCCTGCAATCGTAGAAAAGAAAACAACTTTGCTCTGGTCCGAGTCCACATGCTCCAGGCAAATCCTACCGCGTTCAAGGAGGAAATGAATCAGATTATACCCTTCCTTCTCAAAACAAAAGCAGCACAATTATGATTTGTTTACGCAGAGCCTGCAACACACGTAACACTTGTTAAAGTACACATGGTTTGATAACTCAAATTGCCAAAGATAAAATCAACACTTTCGGCAAAGAGGATGCGAGTACAATTATAATTGCCGAAAACTGGAGTATAAATTATGCACAGAATGTAGCAAAGGAACTGTTTTATATATAACAATAGCCGCCATCGAAGAAAAAAAAAAAAAAAAAAAAAGATCAAAGGAGTGGAAAAAACGACGGTTTAACATTTTTGTTTTCAAGCTCTCCAAAGCCCACTATGGCTGTTCGATTCTCGGACGCACTGGCTTAAGAAATAATAAATAAATCTTAATTGTTGACACTAATAAAATCCAATCTCTTTTTGTTTGCTCGCTTAAAGGGGCACACATCAGCCATCATATGTACTTTAATATACATAGTAGAGAGTGCCCTTTTAATTTACATAGCATGCCCTTTGCAAATGTACGGGGGGATTCTGCAGACACTTATTGCAAGTCACAACCAGCGCTGGCTTGGCAGAAGCTGCCAACGGGGGGGTTTATTCAGACCCCCATGCGCATGCTTGGAAAGTTCTTCCATTGATTATGATTCAAGCAGCCAATCAGCGGTGTGGAGTGTCGGGACACAGAGAGGGTGAGGAGCTGCAGCTGCCCTTTATCCCTAAGGTACTTAAGTACATTTATTCCTGTTTTTTCCCCAGTTTGCACAATGTATAGGAAAGTACCTACACTGTTTAGGGGCTCCCTGGGATACTGGATCGTGTCCGTCAATCATTTGCCCGGTTTCTGATAATCTACTGCACCTCATTCAGGAAGATTTGTCCATCGACTGCACTTACCTCCCCAAAACGGTAACAGTAGCTGTAATGCTTTTGCTACTCCTTCTAGACTTTATATTTCAGGGCACAGCGAGATGATATCCCTGTATTACAGACAAGGGGAGCTCTGTGTTTTCGGAGAAAAATATTTAGAACAAGTTGAGTTATTGCAATAACACCGGACAGGAAGATCGCAGATTTCAACAAAGACACAGCTAAAGACACAGCGCTGGCTCAATGTGTAGATTAGTTTCCTTTGAGATCCACAGACACCAAAATTAGATTAAGCCAGCTCTACTGGTCATTGTTAGTGAAAATTATTTGGATGTGTTACGGCAATGTTTAAAAAAAAAAAAAAAAAAAAAAAAAAGTAAAACAAATCCAGAAGCACGCTAATTTAATATCGCTCTGTAGCCTCGGAGAAAATCTCCTTTATTAAAGACAGACAACTGTCACTTAGCAAGAGGCTTTGGAATAAATTAAATTTTGTGCTCCAGCTTTAAGTGTTATTACTTAGTCTTTGGAATGAAATTGGGCTGAAAAAGTAAAATGAGAACAAAAATAATTGAATTATGTCGAGATATCAGATCCCTGGGGCAAAGGGTGCAAGGCTGCTCTGATCTGAGCAGAAGTTTTCTGTTTGAGGTTTTCTTGCCACATGTAGCCACAGATGTTAGCCAATGTTCATATATTTGGTCAGAGCTTCTCCAGAGATACAGCCAGCGGTGAGCATTTAGCATTAAAAAGCCCTAAAAAACAAACGTCTGGGCACACACACTTAGCTCTAAGTATGGTCTGTGGGCTCAAAGTTGCCATCTTTCCTCTGCCTGGCCTTTTTGTGCTGAAGAAATATGGCAGCTTTTTTGATACAGAGAAAATCTGCATTACTTTAAATTTGTATTTCATGTTCAGAGGTGAGCTAAAGATTATTACTGTTAAAGGTATTATTGTTCTTTGCAATGTAAAGCCATCATATTATAAAATAAAACAAATTTAAAAACATAGAAAATCATGCCTTAGAGATCTATAAAAGCAAACAGGTTTAGAAACTTCAAGTGCACACATATGTCTAATTAAAATGTATTTTTTAAAGGTTTAATGTGTTTTTAACACACCATATAGACATTTTAATTCATTATCGGTTAATGAAAAAATATTTTGTGGTTCTTTTTGCTTTTGGTACAGGAAAATGTGTGAATCTGACCATTCCTCAATAAACGACAAATAATTATATTCTATTATGTATTCGGAAGCAAAGAGGAACTGTAGTCCAGAATACAAGGTCAGCATTAATAGAGTAAAGTTGGTGTTCTGTGTTCAGAAGGTTGGGGAACGTGGGATAAACCATACAAGGGGGTGGACAGGATATGCTTTCAAGTCTCTGATGTTCCACAGCTGCACATCAACAGGGCTGCAGACAGGGCTGGTGCCTGGAACAGGCTGAGCTATAGTTACATACCCTTAGTGTGTTTATATTTGGAGCTCCTCAAAGTGTTTAGTTGTTCCGTATGTAAATGTAATAAATGCCATTTTGGGCACAGAATGCCTAAAACCTTCTTGTTGGTTCACAAGAAATACATTAAACACAACTCCCATTATTAAAAGGACCCGCACTTTTTTTGAGCCCTCTCCACTTTCCGCTCTGGATCATCATCTCCACACATCACGGTCACACATCATGTCCGTTGATGCCTCTCAACCTGACTATTTACTACACCCCATTACAATACAATCAGTATCACCTCCTCTTCCTCCATTGCACATCAACAGAGCAATTAGTGGGGCCAGCAATCACTCAGTCGTTACACAATTAAGGATTGGGAAATGGGTGGACAGTAGGCTGGATTAGACAGAACCTGGGTGGAGAATGGGTGGACAGTAGGCTGGATTAGACAGAACCTGGGTGGAGAATGGGTGGGACAGTAGGCTGGATTAGACAGAACCTGGGTGGAGAATGGGTGGGACAGTAGGCTGGATTAGACAGAACCTGGGTGGAGAATGGGTGGGACAGTAGGCTGGATTAGACAGAACCTGGGTGGAGAATGGGTGGGACAGTAGGCTGGATTAGACAGAACCTGGGTGGAGAATGGGTGGGACAGTAGGCTGGATTAGACAGAACCTGGGTGGAGAATGGGTGGGACAGTAGGCTGGATTAGATGGAACCTGGGTGGGACAGTAGGCTGGGTTAGATTAATCCATATTAAGGATAAGATTAAGGATATGAATCCAGAGCCACAAGAAAGCAGCTCTTCAAACAGGAGACTCAGAGTATGCTCAAAAATGTCATCTGAAAATAAAGAGGAACCTTTACCTGAAAGACGTGTCTTTTGCTTCTAGATTAAATTATTTTCAAGAATGAACAGACTGTTTGTCTTAGTCAGTCAATTCTATTTTTGACATACCCTTTGAATGTATGGAGTTATAAGAAGCGGTGCATGAGATTGTTGGTGCTATATATATAAAATATATTACGATAAAAGCATTGCAATACCTCTGTAAAAGAGCTAAACAAACAGATAATGAAAGGTTATATATTAACCTCTTATAAATAACATTGCTTTTACTAAGATGCGTCCTTCAAATGTCCCATTGTTGCCAAACTAATCCCAGTTTTGACTCCTGCAAATCCCTCACTGTTTACTTATTGCCTTAACTTTGAAACCAATAAACCAATGGGTCCTGAGGACTGTGCAGTAACCATTTCTTTTTCAAAGTAATAATATTACTCTGTAAAATAGAGATCCTAAACAATCGTCTTAGTAACACGGGGTCTGCAACAAAATATTACATCTCAAAACCTGCTTGAATATATTCTTGGAGCTATAAGCAAAATTTAAATTATACCATTGGCTTCAGCATTGAGAATGTACCAGAATAATGCATGAAAAGAACGCGATTACTTAGGATATAGAGGATGCCCATAAACCGCAAACATTTAAAATGGTCAGACGGGGACATTTTGCTTAAGGGAATAAGGATAGAGGTGTGGAGAGCAGAGACCTCTTTTAATGCAACGTATGCATCGTTCAATAAGGAACGTAGAAGAAGAAGAAAAAAAATTGGGAAATGCCCATACAGCTTAATGCGACTATTCATTAATCATCTATTAGAACCAATAATAGTCAAAGGAGTTTTCAGCTCGGCTTTCTCATGGAGTAAATTCATGGTTCCTCTCCACACCAAGACTTCTACAAGCCGCTCAGAGTATTCCTGAAGAAAAAAAAAAAAAAAGACTTCCGCCATTCAGTAATCCATATTTTGTATCTTAAAGAAAAAACAGAAGTTGTGCTGAAGATTCCTCTGTCATGAGGTAAAAAGAAGCCTTATGGGGAGAGACTTGCCACGAGGGCCAGCAACATGTTATTTTACTTAATTAAATTGGAACGAATGCAAAATGATAACGGAAATCAGTCCCTAAATTGCGTCGTTGCCATCTGCTTCCATTCAGATTCCTATGGGAACCGAGCCAGCTTAACCCACATTCTAATACTTCCCACAAGCAAATTAGCCAGAAGAACACACATCCTAATCAGGCCGCGGATACATTTCTTCACATGCAAAGTATTTACTGGAAAGATTTTTACATGGTTTCAGCCCAGTACACACTGTGAGCAGCGTATGGCTTAGAAAAGAAATCGCATAGTAAAGCCTTAGTTCTTAGTATAAAGAAAAAAACACACCAGGAACCGCTCTTTTTGAGCTAGATACTAGATAATAAATCTGCTTATCAGTCAAGACACCATCCATGCTAGCCTTCTAGCCTATTAAGAGGTTTATCTGTTAGCAAATCATTATTTTTTGGGGCAAAGTACTGCACGGTCCCAAAGGAGGTGCCAAATATTTCAATAGTCCCTCCGAAAGACTCAGCATCTCAAAAAGTTCCCCAATACCTAGTTTTTATAGCCAAGCTGTTAAAGCCTTTTCTGCACCAGTTCTCAGTTCATTTTATTTGTTGGAAGCGCTCCCAAGCTTTACTGCATTTCAAACTATTTTTTGCTGTTAAGCTACGGTAGCTTTAAGAAAACGTAAATTAGTGGTTACGTTTGAGAACAATTCAATGACATTTTGCGTTACTCACTTAGTTACCCAAGTCTATCTTATTATAGAGATGCCCCAAACAACCTTCAGTGTTACACAAGTTCTACATCAACAGCAGCTAGTCATACACTTTGTAGAACACACACACTATATATATATATATATATATATACACACACACACACACACGCTCGAGCACTGCCTAAGTTGCCTTTACAGCATACATTTTCTCCAATACGCTGAGCAGCTTGTGGAAAATAACGCAGTATTCACAAACAAGAAGAACTCAATCTCCATACGCACACCTGGGGATAACAAGGTTAACTATGGTGCATCATTAGGTATTTACTGATAAGCACAGAACAAAACTATTTAGACAAAGTGTTTTGTTGGTTAAATTATGTCTACATTTCTCTTCCTGTTCCATGTGACAAAAACAGCTTTTGTTTGGCCATTTGTGCGTCTAATACCAGAAGTAATACCGGCTTTTACAACCACATGGAAAAGTTACCTGGCCTAGCAGACAGGTAAAAGGGGCACCTGGCCTAGCAGACAGGTAAAGGGGCACCTGGCACAGCAGGCAGGTAAAAGGGGCACCTGGCACAGCAGACAGGTAAAAGGGGCACCTGGCACAGCAGCCATGGAGACTCAGTTCAAGGTTGAATTGTGATATTTCTGAAGAGAATCAGTTGGTTTCTCCACATGATATCACGTAGGAATTTACTAAGTGGACACACAGAGCCGCCTGGCCTCATCAGCCCAAGAGAAGAATGGCTTATTTCATCCTCTTTGCCCACAGTTAAAATACACAAACCGTATAATGCAGAGCTTTCTCCCGGCAGCAGGGGAGGAATTAAAAGGTGTACTCAATGCTCTGCCAATGCACAGTCACCCTAACTACAGACATTGTTCATTATTTCAGGCGACTTAATGAGTATGCATTTGGCCCTTTAAACAAAAAACAGAACCCCAAGGCCTAATGTATATTAACCCGCCGGCAGCACTCTGTTTCTCCTGGTTCAGTGTCCTCCTACGCCCGCTGATTATTTATTATTGCTTACTTTGGAGATAGGACCAAAGTCACTTTTTATAATAACCCCTCAGTGTTTCTTACGGAGTACAGCAGACGGCAGGGCCCCTAGGATAACAGGAAGGACATGAACCAGGTTTTCCATAACACCAATAATTAAACATAAACTCCAGCCATCATTAAATGTATGTAGTGTCCCCTATATGCATTCGCCCCTTTGCCTGACCCAAAGCTATTTTCCCATTCTGGAGATGTGTTCCACATTATACACTTACCTCCATTGGATATACCGTATCTGCTCGATTATAAGACGACCCCCCAAACTCTGAATATTAACTTAGGAAAAAAAAAAGAAAAAGCCTGAATATAAGACGACCCTAAAGGAAAAAAGTTTTACCAGTAAATGTTAATTCATGTAAACTATTTTTTTAAATAAAAGCTATGATTGAGAAAAATATTTTTTTTGTTTTTATTTCCTAGTATTTTCCAACCTGCCCCCCAGTTACCCAGTTACGCTCATCTGCCCCCAGGCTTGCCACACCAATATGGCACTGTGGCCCATGATATGCCTTTTAACCCTCTATATGCCACTGTGCCCCATGGTATGCCTTTTGATCCCCTATGTGCCACTCTGCCTCCGGAAATGCCTTATACCCCTATATCCCATTCTGGCATTTAGGGGGTTAAAATGCATATTATGGGGCAGAGTGGCATATAGGGAGGTATAAGGCATTCCAGGAGGCAGAGTGGCATTAAGGGAGTTAAAAGGCATTGTATAGAGCACTCTGCCTCCAGAAATGCCTTATACCCCTATATGCCACTCTGGCATTTAGGGGGTTAAAAGGCATATTATGGGGCAGAGTGGCATATAGGGAGGTATAGGGCATTTCAGGCGGCAGAGTGCTCTATTAAATGCCCCCTTAACGCCACTCTGCCTCCTGAAATGCCTTATATCTCCCTATATGCCACTCTGCCCCATAATATGCCTTTTAACCCCCTAAGTGCCAGAGTGGCATATAGGGGTATAAGGCATTCCAGAAATGCCCTATGCCCCCATTTAACACACACACACACACACACACTTACCGGTGCTTCCAATTTCCTGCTGTATTGCCGGGGCAGCGGGTTGACGTCTCCTTCCGCTGCAGCCGGAAGGAGGTGGAGTTGGCAGCGGGGGTTTGTCTGCGTCCGTTGCGCATACCTTCCCCGGCTGTCAGAGATCAGAGTTCCCCGCACCGGTGCGGGGAACTCTGATCTCTGACAGTCGGGGCAGGTATGCGCGACGGACGCAGACAACCCCCGCTGCTAGCCACACCTCCTTCCGGCTGCAGCGGACGTTGTCTACGCAGATCGTGTAGACGTCAACCCGCTGCCCCGGCAATACAGCAGGAAGCACTGGTAAGTGTGTGTGGGGGGGTGTTAAATGGGGGGGGGGGACAGGAGGATCCAGGTCCCCTGCAGCAGTGCGGGGGATCTGGATCTTAGTCTCATAATCAGACCTCAGATTAGAAGACGACCCCGATTAGAAGACGAGGGGTATTTTTCAGAGCATTTGCTCTGAAAAAAACCTCGTCTTATAATCGAGCAAAAACGGGACTTATCCCCAAAAGTACCTTTTTTAAAGAATGCATATCACAAAGTACTCTAACATGCAGAATGGGTACTATGTATCCCTTTAATCAGATTATAGTAAAAGATATTTAGTGATTTTTAGATCCCACTTACAAACGGAAGGAAAAAAGGGGATTTTTTTTTCTTTTAAAGGAAATGTAATTTTAAATTAATTGGTTATTAAATATGTGTTCATGAAAGACCAACTATAGGTTATAATGTTAAGGTTAATTGCACAGTAGATATTGTTCTGCAAAGGTCTGCATTTTAGACTGCCTGGCTTTGGAAACTGGGATTCATTATATCATATCCACCTCATCAATCACATGAAAAAATGTTAAAGAGTATGTCTGCATAAAGAGCTCAAATAAATGAAAAATATTCCACTAGCTCCCAAAAAATTTGAAAAAAAAATCATAATGGAAATAAGTCTCTCTGGGTTTGCAGCTACATAAATAATAGGACATTAAATCACCAAAAACAGCTGTATAAACTGCGGAAAGATTCATGGGTGCCATGAAGTCCATAATTAGACATAAATTTTACCAAAGTCTCCACGTTGTCTGCAGAAGAAACATTAAATAAACTTGCAATTTTAGAAAAATTGTATATAAATAGTTGGATTTAATAAATAGTAAAGTAAGCAGGAAAGTATGGCCCCTTAATGGCTGGATATGTCATGCTTCCGTTAATGTACCATACAGCAACAGCCTGCCATGCAGTAAGTACCCATGAGGTGTCCAGGACTGGCCCTCCTGCAGTTTGACCACAGTGATTGGGAAGCCAAGAGCAGCACACAGTTATATTCCAACACCAATTGGCATTCCCTGGGGCGCAACAGCCAGAAACTGGGTTCATTTCTACATCAGTACCTCTGATGCCGCCCCCCCCAGCTCACAATTATTGGAATTATTATAGGAATAATCCAAAAACAGCTGGAAAGACATCACTAAACAGTCCTGGTCCACACATAAAATCTAGAAATATCCTAACGTAACTCATATGCTTCCTCCTGGATGTACTGTAATGGTTGCACAGAGCTGTGGATTTCGAGAGGTTGGTAAAGGCTGTTTGTATATTAGTGAGATGCAAAGTCACAAGCAACACTCCAGGATAGAGGGCTTTTGTTTGCAGCACACAGAACCTTATTGACTTCGCACAGATAGTAAAATCATGCCACCATTATAGTTTGCCTTTAAATGAATACTACACATTAGCGGCAGTTATCATTAGGATCTTAAAAGGAAACATAAAAGAGGTGTTTCTCCAAGATTAATGGGAAATGCCACCTTTGCCAAGCTTTAATGTTTTCTGAAGCTTCAAGCCACAAACTGAAATTCTGGGTAAGATTCTGCAAACCACAGGCATCCCTCCGTCTAACAAACAGCGAAAAGCACTTTCTATGATCTCAGCATCCAACACCCTTTAAAAGGCTCCAGTATTAACGAAGCCTCAGTGCTGCCATCTGGTGGCTGGATGTGATGCTTGCAGCTGTCCTTATGCCGCAAAGAGTCCAACACCTACTAGAAGGATGCACCTCAGCTCCAGAACATCTAAAACGTCTGCAGCACATCAGTCACACCACTTACAGACGACATGGAGGCAAGTGCTTACCTTGGTGAGGATCATCTCCAGACTTTACCCCAACTTGGATGAATCGGGTACGGGCTGGCTGATGCTCCTTAATAGGCAACAAAGGAACCTGTAACAATAAACAGTAAATTTAGCTAACGCACGTTTTAGGAGACACTAGAAACCGGTAATATCAGCTTTGGCTCACAGGAATTTACCAATACCTGGACAAATGCAATTACAATGAACATGGGCTTTCCCGTGTTTAACGGCTAGCCACTTGAGATACTTCCCTCTTGTTTTGAGGCTAGAGGTAAAGAGTACTTAATAAGTACTTTAATATGCATCCACGTTCGGTGAAGCTGTTTCACATTTAACGGTCCCTTTAAGTAGTAGTACTCAATCATAAAGTAGGATTAAGGATAAACCAATACTCAAGGATCTGCTTTTTCAGGCAGATACTCAGGCAGATAATCATATGTTTAAACCAAAGCAGGGGCTAACTATAATATTGTTTGGCATGAAAAAGTAGTACTTGACAGGGGGTAGCCAAGAAAAAGCTATTACATTTCCCAACAAAAGCAAGATTGCACCGCTTTAAATCCTGGTTCACTTCATAAAAATCGGCTTTCTGAACGCACATAAAAAGGAACAAAACAATCCCACTTTCATAAGCACACCGAATGTTATGTGTGTTTGTTTTCAGATTACACAAGTTGAATAGTAACCTAAGATTCTTTTTTAGATTTGGCTAAACCTATAAAAATGTAGAGAATGTCAGTGAAATTCTCATATTTGTTCTAGAAGTGGAAATGTAAAACACATGGTATTTTCCAAACACTTGATGGAGAACAAGAAAAAAACCCAAACATTCAAAAACACAATAATATATATATATATATATATATATATATTAGCTTAGAAAGTGCGTCTGTATACAAAATGCTCTAAACCGGAATGATGCATTTTACCTGCACGATACCGTTCTCCTCTGATGGCCTGTGGACCGGACGTTGCGCTGACGCCAAACGGGACTCTAATTCCCCAATGCTCATTGGACCAGAACTAATATTATCAAAACCTCCATTGGTCGGCTCTTTATTAAGAAAAAAAAAGGGGGGTACATAAATATCATAAAATTATAAACATTCTCCAACAATAATGTTAGTGCCTTAGGACTGATGCACTGAATGCTTGCTTATACCGCTGCAGGTTGGAGTAACAGAAAATGAACCCGAATTAAGTGCTACTCATCAAATTGTGTATGCGACACAAAGGATGTTTTAAGCGGTGAGTAAGATTTTGCCACTGAAGGGTAAGCCGCCATATTGGACTTTAGTGTGATATACATAGCTTTCTGTATCATTCTCAGAAAAATAGGTTTCATAAAAGAAACATTGCAAAGGTAAACTGAACACACATGGGCAGCATGTCACTTACCCGCTTCTGTCTCGTACGGCCCTGACGGACGCTTGTTAACAAGACCAGCAGTCTGGCCAGCATTAGTTTGTCTTCTCATCAGCGCAGAATGTCCAACAAGGACTTGCTCTGCTGCTGAGGTTAAACGGGGTCTCTGACCTTCACTAATCTCCCCCATGCTGTTTTCTTCTTCAGAGCTCTGGAAAATCGGTCATAGTACAGAAAAGGGAAAAAATCGAAATGAAATCGAATGCATTCTACCACAGTCAGCGTCTAAAACTTTTACCTTTTTTTCGGATTTATGGTAAAAACTATTTTTTTTACGTCAGACAGAAGAGTGTATACCTCGTGGCGGTAAAAGGCTTCGTGTGGTATAACAGGGTCTTGATTTAACTGGGCTAAGAGTGATAACATAGGATCTCTGTGAGCTCCTCTGGTGGACCCGCGGATTACTTGCCCTTCGCTGGGGGGATCGTATTCCTAAAAGAAAACACAACCGTTCAATGAACAATGAGAATACATTCCCGGTAAACCATGTGTGACAAGGACTTCAATTAAAGTGGTATGTATATTTAGAGACGCCGCACAAAGTAAAAATGTCTTTGGTTAAGTAAGGAATTGACGGTATATGGGCAAACAGGCCATTGTCTACAGTATTCAAACCAAAATGGGAAATTTGTGGATGGACTGAGCATCCAAGCAACATTGTAGTTATCGCTGGACTGACACACACAGAATTATTATATGTGCTGTTACAGGGGAAGACGCTAAGTCCCGGGGACACGGCGTTCCAACAGCAAACTCCTCGTACATACCTGTAAAGCAGGAGAATGTTACAAAATGAAAAAGAAAGCTTTAAAAGGCACAATGGAACTAACTTTTTTTTTAGAGGAAAAAAGAGGGCCTTCCACTAAAATGTCTGCTTCCCCAAAACATTGGTTAAAACTTGAGTTCTGTGTTAATACCGTGCAAGCGAAAAAACTAATAGGACTGACAGTGTGGGAAAGTTTCCAAACACACACACATTATACCGTATTTGCTCGATTATAAAAGACGACCCTGATTATAAGACGACCCCCCAAAATCTGAATATTAACTTAGGAAAAAAAGAAAAAGCCTGAATATAAGACGACCCCAAAGGAAAAAAGTTTTACCAGTAAATGTTAATTCATGTAAACTATTTTTTTTAATAAAAGCTATGATTGAGAAAAATATTTTTTTTGTTTTTATTTCCTTGTATTTTCCAACCTGCCCCCCAGTTACGCACATCTTCCCCCAGGCTTGCCACACCAATATGGCACTGTGGCCCATGATATGCCTTTTAACCCTCTATATGCCACTGTGCCCCATGGTATGCCTTTTGACCCCCTATGTGCCACTCTGCCTCCCGAAATGCCTTATACCCCTATATCCCATTCTGGCATTTAGGGGGTTAAAATGCATATTATGGGGCAGAGTGGCATATAGGGAGGTATAAGGCATTTCAGGAGGCAGAGTGGCATTAAGGGAGTTAAAAGGCATTGTATAGAGCACTCTGCCTCCAGAAATGCCTTATACCCCTATATGCCACTCTGGCATTTAGGGGGTTAAAAGGCATATTATGGGGCAGAGTGGCATATAGGGGGGTATAAGGCATTTCAGGAGGCAGAGTGCTCTATTAAATGCCCCCTTAACGCCACTCCAGAAATGCCCTATGCCCCCATTTAACACACACACACACACACACACCCTATACCCCCATTTAACTAACACGCACACACACACTCACTCTCTCCCCCCCCTTCCCCCTCTCTCACCCCTCTCTCCCCTCTCTTACCGGTGCTTCCAGCCGGGGCAGCGGGTTGACGTCGACTTCTGCTGCAGCCGGAAGGAGGTGGAGTTGGTAGCGGGGGTTGTATGCGTCCGTCGCGTATACTTTCCCCGGCTGTCAGAGATCAGAGTTCCCCGCACCGGTGCGGGGAACTCTGATCTCTGACAGTCGGGGAAGGTCTACCCGTCAACCCGCTGCCCCGGCAACACAACAGGAAGCACCGGTAAGTGTGTGTATGATGGGGGGGGGGGTCGGGTGAGACAGGAGGATCCAGGTCCCCTGCAGCGGTGCGGTGCGATATAACGGGATATATAGATCTATATTACAAAGCCCATCTATATTATATAGATCTATATTATAAAGAGAGAAACCCACTTCTATTTCACCACACTTCTTATTTCCTTCCATTCTGTTTTAATTTCCTTCGTATTCAATTTAATTTAGTCCCAACCAGCCCAAATAATAAAACATAAAACATCTCCCTTTATTTTAATACCAGTTGCCCTTAATGGCACTGCTACCACTTTAAACATCCCCGCAGGGCACTGCTGCTGTAGGCAGAATCCCTATTTTTAATGTATTACTACTGATTGCTCCACAATTACAACCTTTTGACAAACATGCTCATCATGGTTTTAGAAAAATGTGCAGTCCATACCTGCCCAATTACCTCTACGGTCTAAGTGAAAGCAATCCCTTTTATGACGAGGATCGAAAACCAAATGATGCCGGCTGCCCCAAGGAGCAGCATGTTTCTCCAGTATGCCATCTCCAAGTGACAAACCTCTTCCTTTAATTACGGACACAGACAAAAAAACCATATTAAAGTTTAAATCCAGAAATGGTTTTAGGATGTATTCACTCACCATATCCTGGGCATCCTTAAGAGTGCTTGACAGGCTCTCTGCGAGGTTAAGGCAACCTCCCTCCGCCAGCGCTGAAAAAGACACGCACCAAAGATTTAAAGGAACGGTTACTTTCCAAATCAGCTCTGATCTTTACCAAGATTAAATATGATTGGTTGTTGCTGATGTGTCTCACTGAATGGTTACCTCATTATCTAGATACATAGATGATCAGGAATATAACCAGAAAAGCTATATTCCCCGTAAAGCTGCCGAAGGATTGTCAGCCAAACCACAAAAAAGTTTTTTCATGACTTTTTGTAAAATATTTTATATGTTTATGTATTTTTTTTTTGGATGTTAACTCTGAATGTAATCTGAAAAATGAATGCGGCAGCCAAACGAACCCCCACACACACCCAAAACCATACGGGTGAAGAATGATCATAGCAAGGCTAACAAGATCTTTCTGCTAGTGACCTAATGATTTGACCTTTAACTGGAAAATGTTTACTAAGAAATGATTGCTAAATTGGTCCCAGACATGTTTTTCAGGTAGCAAAGCAAGCTCAGCATATTAATTGGACGGTTTAGTCTCCCTGAAACTAGAAGAAAGTGTATGAAAGTATGAGTAGTTTAATAAGCATTCTTCAAAAATGGAAAAGAAGCACGATTATCAAAAAAGTAGAAGCTGCAGCCATTCAATGACAGGAAATCACCCCCATTAAAATCAATGGGAGCTCTTTCTGCGCATGCAGATGGAGTCTGACCAAAGCCCCCCCCCCCCCGCTGTGGGACTCACGTGCATAAACAAGATCTCAGCTATAATTATCCAATGTTTCTGCAAGTATGATCAACAACTAATGGGACTCTTACTCTTCAGTATACGCAGAATAATGCCATGCGATTATGTTTACAAAAGTACTGTACCTCTTGCAGCAACTATCTGCCCGTAACTATACAAAATCTCCCCTTCCGAGATGGGTCTGTCAGAGTTGTTGGCATCTGTGACGGTGGTGCTGCTTTCTTCTGATGATGGAGCCGAGCTTGGGGAAGACACAGGCGAAGGGACAGGCGAAGGGACAGGCGAAGGGACAGGCGAAGGGACAGGCGAAGGGACAGGCGAAGGGACAGGCGAAGGGACAGGCGAAGGGACAGGCGAAGGGACAGGCGAAGGGACAGGCGAAGGGACTCTTGAGAGGGATCCAGGAGGGGGAGATAATGAAGAGCGGTCTAGTTCAGGAGACGCTGGAGAAATCAAACTCTGTGACTCTTCATCTCTCTCCACCGTCATCACACTAACAAGTAAGCAGAAGTAATATTACTTCAAACATTCTGTAACTCTGACAACCAAGACATCTGCAAAATGCCAGTGGGAATATACTTACACAGCATCCTTCAACGGAGTGTCCTCCTTCAAAGAATGTGGGTTCTCCTCCTCCAAAGGCAGCTCGGAGCTGCTCCATGGATGGGGGTGCATGGTGCTGCGTGCATCCGCTTGGTTTTCAATTTCTTCAGATATAGGAGGGCTTGGAGTTGCCACCCTGGGGGGCGATGCCACCGGTGTAATAGAGGGTGCTCTGACTGGACTTGTTGGGACTTGCGGCCCTGTGAATTTAGGTTATAGAAAATCCCAAATTTAGTCCAATGCGATGGATTGCATTGTGCGAATTGGTCAAACTAAAGCACTATTTTTCTTCTACGCCTTGGGATTGCACTATTTAATATGTGTACATAGTACTAAACATCCAAAACAGTAATGCTTATGGCAGAAACATAACATTTGACATCAGATAAGGACTGTTCGGTCTGTTCAGTGCGTCCATTTGTATCTGTTGTGTGTGTCTTCTTGTCTGCACACATGACACATGTACACACACACACACTAAGCTGCCACTGCTCTCACCCACCTTCATCTACAGGGGATTCGGGGTGAGATTCGGGCTCTGCTACCGAAGTCTGTGGAGACGGGTCTGGGGTCTTCACTATGGACGTATCTTCTGCAGGAGGTGGTGGAGACGATGGAGGTGCGCACGGAGGAGTAGGAACACACGGGATCTCAGCGGGAACCTGAAACAAGGGATTAAAACCCACTATTCATTTAAACACGATACATGTGTGTGTGCGTATGCACAAAATCCATGCTTGGCTTCTTCCCGGCAGAAAGATGTACACCACTGGAATTCTGCATTGTAAACTCTATAGCGAGCATAAATACCAAGTATTCTACATATGTAACAGGGGCACAGTATGTGACAAAAAGGGGGAAACTGTAATTGCACGGCTATAATGTCTCTTGGAAACAAGCAGTTTAACCTACATATAGATGATAAAATTTACCTTGAAAGTAGGTTCCTCTGGGGGAAGGATGGGTTTAGGCCGCTCTTCTCTTTCCCTGAGAATATTAGCAATAATGTCTGCCAGGGCTTCTTCCACAAAGTTGCGAATTAAGCTTGAATCCACCGGCACTCCAGCGTCAACAAACAGCTGCAAGCCTTCCCCTCCAGCAGTTTCAACTAAAAGACAAATATGAAGCATCACCGCCACGCAATGCCTGCATCGATAGCAAGCCGGCGGACATGAGCGCCAAAAGATAACCTCAATGTTTAATCTGCCGTTTAACAGCCTATGTTATGTGAAGCAACCCGGACACCGGGAAACCAACGATACAAGAAACATGAACAGAGAAAATGGGACAGAATAGGGAGAAAGAGGGAAAAAAGCCAAAAATGGTTTGATTAACACTGGAATGTGCCAAACGGTTTAGTATTACCCTGTAAAGAAGAGGCACCTGAGGTCTTTAACCACTTAATGACCAGAATGTTTTTGAAATTTTGCATTTCTGCAGTGGTTGTGTTTAGCGATTAATTTTCTTCTTGTATACTGTACTCACAAATTATATATTTTTTTTTTGCAGAACAAGAAGAGTTTTCTTTTGATACCATTTTTTTTAATCACATCATATAATGTATTATAAAAAAAAATAAAATACGGTGAAAAAAAAAATCTGACTTATTTGAAAAATCTTTTACTCATCTAAAATGTTAATGAAAAAACTGCTAAATAGATACTAATATTTGTCTCAAGTTTAGGAATACCCAATATTTTTTATGCAATAAGTACAAGAAGTGTATTGCTATTTTATAAGGGTGTTTTTCCCTTATTATTGTACTTTGGGGCAAGAAAGGTTTTTTAATGTATATTTCTAGTGGGATGGGCACAAGGATTTGGGCACCTATTTCAATTTTTTTACATTTTCTTGTAACTGGATAGTCCCATTATGACATCATGGTGTCATCACTGAAGTCTTTAATATTTATAAATTTTATGACATTTTTATTTATTCTTTAACTATTTTTAAACTTATAATTAAAAAAAAAAATTGCTGCTAACAGTACCTGTAATCAGCTTACAGGTGGAGCAAAGAGGTCTCAGGAGGGTCTGGACACGGTCTTTCTACTGTGATTGTTTCCGGCTAGCAGAAGGGCGACGCCATGTTGGGAAGCATGCTGCCTTTCAATATGGCGTACGTGATCGCCCCGCCAGGCACGTCAATTGTCCTTAACAAGATGCTTTCCCGTGACATGCCTGGCACGTCAATTGTCCTGAAGGGGTTTAAGCCTATGTGACTTTGCAGTGTACTCAAGCACTGGTCCGTTAAAACGTATCACACCAAGAATAAGATTGCGAAGTCATGGTTCTGTTGTTTTCTCGTTTACATTGATAGGGCCAGAGAGCGCGACTTAAGTTTATTTTGCTAAATAGTTTTTTACCTATATCCGAAGCCACAGTTCCACTCTCTTCACTGCTGGACACGCCAACATCAGGGACAGCTTGTGCTCTCAGTGGGTGCATTTCATTGATGATTCGAGCCATTAATTCTAGTTCAACCCTGAGAAGAAAAAGCATAGAGTTTCATTATAAACCCGGCAAATGTATGCAAAACAATTGGCTCCTGGTGACCCCAGACTCGGCATGTGAAGCTTTGAAAGAGCTGAGCAGGACTCATCTGCAGCTCATGATGGCCAAAATCCTGAATGACAGGAGGGCTTTGATCAGACTCGTTTCATGTTTGCACTTCACTATTCAGACTTAGCTGAGCGTTAGGATCGAGGCTGGCTCACCTGGTTATAGCAAGAGCCCAAATTCAAGGGAAAAAAAATATCTACGTTTGGAAACGGGTTAGTGAGACCAAATTAAACAGATTCCATTGAGAATCAGTTGTGTGAGTATGCAATAACATTTTCCCCTCTAAACATAAAAAAGGCTGTTTCTCCGGATGAACTTGCACTATTTTTACATCTGTATTCAATGACTTCAATATTTAATTTTCTTTGTAACAATTATTGTGAAAGGGGAGAAAACGACATATGGATTAGTCCATCTTAGTACATGTTTAAACAGAAATGTTTTTCACAGCGTACTGAACACCTCTCCAAAGGGTTTATCGACTAAAGTGAGACGCTTGCACTATTTATTATAAAGGACCAACATGACATGTTTCTCCAGCAAAAGAATGCTGAGCTGGCCCTGTATAATGCACAATTAATGAGTGAGGAGACTGAAGGAATCTCACTGATTTAACTATACACAGGGCTGCCATCAGAAATCTTGGGGTCCAGTACAGGCTTAACCCTACACTTACACACAAACATTCTTTCTACTGTCCCATCCACCAGAAAACTAACCCTAAACTCACCCCGACACAAACACACAACATATCGATAACCACCCATAAATGCTGATATAAAAAAATAAATAAAAAAAAAAAAAAAGACACAAACATATATATAGTATATAACAAGATGACATACATAAATACGCTCTGACATACGCTCATAAATGCTGACACCACACTCTTATGCACATACACACACTATCCAACAACATACGCTAACACACACTGACACTAATACTACACACACATACACACACAGACACACATAACTCCCTCCCCCTTTTGCTTGATACCAAAGCAGCTTGTATTCTATGTGCGAGCTGTTGGACTTCTGCCTCCCTACTAGCTCAGGGTTGCATAACGCACCTAATGTGACCCACCGATCGCATTGGCTACTGCCCCCCCCCAGCAGGCATTAGCGAGAGAGCAGGGCCGACCCGACTATATATTATACAGAGCCAGCCAAGCTCTTCTCTCAGCAGTAGCAGACTGGAGACGGGCCTACTGAGAGCCATTACAGTGAACGAAGAGGAGAAGCTCCACTGACCAGTTGACTAATCTGTTTTCCAAGGTCTCCCTCCTGCTGATAATCTCATCTAGAATATCCGTAGTGACTTGCGGTGCAGGGGCAGGAGGTGGGAAAGGTATTCCATTATACTGAGAAACGGGTCTCGTCCAACCATTCAGCTCCAGCAGCGGCTCGGCAGATCTGTCTGCCTCGTCTTCTTCTTCCTAGAAACAATTGTCAAAAACTTTAGCCCACTACTCCTAGAGATAAGATAACTCGCTATTGAATTGCCCTATTTTATTATACTTTAAGGATATTCTAGGAAAGAAATACCATCCCTTGGCATATTAAAGACAGCACAAGCAACTTTCTACTGAAACTTACAAATTCTTACAAAATACACCTTGAGATTGGATGCATGTCCTTATGTTGAATCACTTGGGTTACAGGGAGAAATCTAGTGCGTAGTGGTTCTGCCCCGCGGCCAGGCCCGGACTGGCCATCGGGCACACCGGGCATTTGCCCGGTGGGCCGGGCCACGGCAGGGCCGCATTGACTTAGGGGCTGATGGAGCTGCAGCTCCAGGCCCCTACCCTACCTATGGCCGCATTAACGCAGGGCATAAGGGGCACCTGCCCCTTAAACCCGCCGCAACTGCGACCGGGTCCGCCACTCTAAGGGGCCGGGAAGTCCCCACCAAGGCCGGCCTTACGGGTCTGCGGCCGCACAGGGTTTAAATTAAAACATCGGGGGTTTTTTTAACTTTATTTAACATGGAGGATGTTAAATAAAGTTGAAAAAAAAACCCCGATGTTTTAATTTAAACCCTGTGCGGCCGCAGACCCCTAAGGCCGGCCCCGGTGGGGGCTTCCCGGCCCCTTAGGGCAGGGCGCCACACTCCAGGGGGTGGCGGCGGGGGGCGGTCCGCACCGGGTGCCGCTCATCAGGGGGTGCCAACTTGCAGCACCCGGCACCCCTCCAGAGACGGACAGTAATGTCCGCCGCTGGAGGAGCAGGCTCGCAAGGGAGCGGTATCGGAGGTCTTTAACAGACCTCCGGTTCCCTTGAGTGATTTTAAGCCGGGTTCAACCGCTCCCTTGTGAAACGCGGCAACAGCTGCTGTGCGCCGGGGTTTGTTGTCAGATCCCGGCGCAGCACTGTCCGTGCCCTCTGACCCGGAAGAAGACAGAGAAGACAGAAGAACTGAAGAAGAGGAAAAGAAGCTGAAAGAGGAAAAGAAGCTGAAAGAAGAAAGGAAAGGTAGGAAAGCATTAAGTGAGAGTGAATTGGTATATATGTGTGGATTGGTATATATGTGTGGATTGGTATATATGTGTGGATTAGTATACATGTGTGGATTAGTATACATGTGTGGATTAGTATACATGTGTGGATTAGTATACATGTGTGGATTAGTATACATGTGTGGATTAGTATATATATGTGTGGATTGGTATATATGTGTGGATTGGTATATATGTGTGGATTGATGTATGTGTGGATTGGTATACATGTGTGGATTGGTGTATGCGTGGATTGGTATACATGTGTGGATTGGTGTATGCGTGGATTGGTATACATGTGTGGATTGGTATATGTGTGTGGATTGGTATATGTGTGTGGATTGGTATATGTGTGTGGATTGGTATATGTGTGTGGATTGGTGTATGCGTGTGGATTGGTATGCGTGTGGATTGGTGTATGCGTGTGGATTGGTATGCGTGTGGATTGGTATGCGTGTGGATTGGTATGCGTGTGGATTGGTATGCGTGTGGATTGGTATGCGTGTGGATTGGTATGCGTGTGGATTGGTATATACATGTGTGGATTGGTATGTGTGTGGATTGGTATATATGTGTGGATTAGTGTATATGTGTGGATTGGTATGCGTGTGGATTAGTATATGTGTGGATTGGTAAGTGTGTGAGAGTGATGGGTGTTATGCTGTACCATTTCCAATGTCTTTTTCATGATCTAAGTATGCTCTAAAAGTACATCATAACTCCCATCACTCTATACTGTTCCATACAGTGGCAGAGCTGGGAGGCAGAGGCCTTGCACCCCCACCGCAGGACTCCTGAAAGGTAAGTGAACTTCAAAGAGGGAGAGGGTAGATAGTTAGGAGGGGGTAGTTGCGGCGGGCTTAAGGGGCTCTGCGTTAATGCGGCCATATAGGACCAGTCAGTCCGGTCCTGACTGGGCCTATTTTAAGGTGGGGGCCTGGAGCCACAGCTCCAACAGCCCCTAAATCAATCCTGCCCTGCCACAGGTGCGGTCGCAGTTGCTGCTTGCTCCGGCAACAAGGTAAGTAGGGTGAGGGAGGGAGGGAGGGAGAAGGGGCAGAGGGGGTTAGATAGTGAGAAAGGGGGAGAGGGGGTAGATAGAGGCGGTACATATTGAGAAGTGGGGAAGGGGGTTACATAGTAAAAAGGGGGAACATAGTGAGAAGGGGCAGATAAGATGAAGAGAGGGGGTAGTGTGAAGGGTGGGCTTTAACAATAAATAAATATATAAATATGGGCTGCTCAGACTTAAATGCCCGGGCCTATTTTTTGTCCCAGTCCGGGCCTGCCCGCGGCGTTACACACATGGTTATGTTGGAGGACCGTTACCTGGATGATATCTGTAACCTCAACAAATGAGCTTCCGGGAAATGCGAGGACCTCTTCTTCAGATTCAACACGAGCAGGTAGCTAGAATAAATGAAAAGGTATACCTTGTGATCAGATTAGTGCAGCACTGTACTATGGGTCATTATATTTTATCCAGACAAGATCAAATAACTGCAAACATCTAGAAGATGTTTCAATAATCCCATATAAATCACAAGGACCATACCTGACACCCTACGTTTCCAGACAAGCCTGCCCTCTTCTTAGAGGGACAGTCTAATGTCCGTGACACCCTCGCTAGAGAAGAATGCGTAATAAAGTACTCAACGAGAACCTTAATGTGCATTGTTTCAGAATGAAAAAAGTGAAATCTCTTTAAAGAGGCTGCTTTCTTCCCCCCATGACTGTTCTTGTCATTGTCATAGTAAACAGACCCCCACATGCAGCGTTCTCCCGAGCTAGCGCTGGAGGAGACTGGAGGCGAGTATATCATGTCCAGAAGTGTCCGGCTGCACGGCATTTAGCTGGGGTGTGGAAACCAGCGAATGGATTTGGGGAGGATTGTGTTGAATCCCCCATTGCAAAACAGACCACACGCAAAAAACATAAAGGTACTACATGAAGATTGCATGCATTAAAATTTATAGGATGGCTGGGGTCCCTTTAAAGGTTCAGGAAAGGTTTCACAAGATGTCCTACAAAACGCAGCGTTTACATCAGCAAGTTCCCATTTCCATGTCGTACTGCGGGAGAGGCGAAGCTAAAGCTTTAGGGGGGCCTGTGGGGTTAAATGAGATCAGATTTCTTTCAAACACTAAGCATTACAATTTGTCTGCCTTAATCCTGAAGGTAACTCCACAAATGAATCTGAAGGATCCGTTGGCCTGACACAGCTGTTTGGGACACCGGCCAACTTTACAATCCAGACTTACGATACGAAAGTCATCAATTTATAGAAATGGGTTACAGGCTATTTACGGCCGCCGCCCCATTATAGAGTGCTATATCCGGCCGCCGCCCCATTATAGAGCGCTATATCCGGCCGCCGCCCCATTATAGAGCGCTATATCCGGCCGCCGCCCCATTATAGAGCGCTATATCCGGCCGCCGCCCCATTATAGAGCGCTATATCCGGCCGCCGCCCCATTATAGAGCGCTATATCCGGCCGCCGCCCCATTATAGAGCGCTATATCCGGCCGCCGCCCCATTATAGAGCGCTATATCCGCCTGCCGCCCCATTATAGAGCGCTATATCCGCCTGCCGCCCCACTATAGAGCGCTATATCCGCCTGCCGCCCCATTATAGAGCGCTATATCCACCTGCCGCCCCATTATAGAGCGCTATATCCGGCCGCCGCCCGACTATATAGCGCTATATCCGGCCGCCGCCCCATTATAGAGCGCTATATCCGGCCGCCGCCCCATTATAGAGCGCTATATCCGGCCGCCGCCCCATTATAGAGCGCTATATCCGGCCGCCGCCCCATTATAGAGCGCTATATCCGCCTGCCGTCCCATTATAGAGCGCTATATCCGGCCGCCGCCCGACTATATAGCGCTATATCCGGCCGCCGCCCGACTATATAGCGCTATATCCGGCCGCCGCCCGACTATATAGCGCTATATCCGGCCGCCGCCCGACTATATAGCGCTATATCCGGCCGCCGCCCGACTATATAGCGCTATATCCGGCCGCCGCCCGACTATATAGCGCTATATCCGCCTGCCGTCCCATTATAGAGCGCTATATCCGGCCGCCGCCCGACTATATAGCGCTATATCCGGCCGCCGCCCGACTATATAGCGCTATATCCGGCCGCCGCCCGACTATATAGCGCTATATCCGGACGCCGCCCGACCATATAGCGCTATATCCGGCCGCCGCCCGACTATATAGCGCTATATCCGGCCGCCGCCCGACTATATAGCGCTATATCCGGCCGCCGCCCGACTATATATAGCGCTATATCCGGCCGCCGCCCGACTATATATAGCGCTATATCCGGCCGCCGCCCGACTATATATAGCGCTATATCCGGCCTCTCCCCGACTATATAACCCTATATCCGGCCGCCGCCCGACTATATAGCGCTATATCCGGCCTCTCCCCGACTATATAACCCTATATCCGGCCGTTGCCCGACTATATAACGCTATATCCGGCCGCTCCCCGACTATATAGCGCTATATCCGGCCTCTCCCCGACTATATAACCCTATATCCGGCCGCCGCCCGACTATATAGCGCTATATCCGGCCTCTCCCCGACTATATAACCCTATATCCGGCCGCTGCCCGACTATATAACGCTATATCCGGCCGCTCCCCGACTATATAGCGCTATATCCGGCCGCCGCCCGACTATATAGCGCTATATCCGGCCGCTCCCAGGCTATATAGCGCTATATCCGGCCGCTCCCCGACTACATAGCGCTATATCTGGCCGCTGCCCCACTATATAGCGCTATATCCGGCCGCTGCCAGATTATATACCGCTATATCCGGCCGCTGCCAGATTATATATCGCTACATAACCAGCTCACTAAATGAAGCTTCTGAATTTTATAATAGGGTTTTCTTACAACAAAAATAATTTTCTACCTTCTCAAAGAACGCAGGCATTTTGGATTATCACATTCAGATCTGCCACTCAATCAAAAGACACATCTTTTACTTTTAGGACAACCCAGGTCAAGCAATAACTTGCTGCAAATCAAGTTCGTTTTCTAGATCTTGCTTTTAATAGGGAACATTCAACTTTACTCACCAAGCTGGGGCGCACGGACACATTTTCTGGCCGCCTCTTTGTTTTAATCAAGTTCAACCCTCGTTCTGCAATTTAATCTGTTGTCTAATGTTATGGCGACAGCCGGTTTTATCACAAGCCACACAGATGTTTTCCATAAGGTTTGATGACATAATGGAGAAGTTGCCAAAACCAAAATGAAGAATGAATACATTACCTTTGGAAGCAGGGAGCTGTTTGTTAAGTTGTACGAGTGATTGTGTTATAAATAATTCATTGGTTTATAAATGCAGTAAGAACCCCGGTGACATTAACCCATTCCTGGGTAGAACCTACATAATGAGGTCCTTTGATTTCAATTATCACTCTGCCAAATGGATAATTAAAGTGTTAACAAAACACAGGAAGAACTAAATGTATTTTTCAGTGGTGTCCGGGCTCAGCCCTCAGGGGCCACATAACACATTTGCTGCACAATCTCAAGCAGACAAATCTCAAACCTCCAATGTATGTCTGATGTGAATGCTGGTTCACGGTAACGATAGAGAAGGGTTACTTATCTTAAGGTACAGACAAAAATAGCTTTAAGAAATACACTTCAATAGTTTACAAAAACACTATTAAAAATATAGTTTTAAAAGCAGAATTAGGTTCCCCCCCCCTAAGTCACCTAACGTGTTTCACCCAAAGGGGCTTCTTCAGAGGTGAATGTGTGGCAGTCAGTACTAAAAGAACGCAGTCAAAGAACAGTAACCTCAGCTAAAAAGAAGCCAGCAATAGTCCCTGAAAGAGAGCAAATTTCTAGGCTGTTTGCAGATTAATGTAGTATCAGTTCAAAACTGTCTATATACCGCGAGTTAAAAGGTGTGTTATCAGAAGATAAGCCCCGATTGAAATGGGTCGTTATTGAGCTGCAATAGTCTGCAATCACCTCCGATGTAGCAGGAAAAAATGCTAGCTTGTACCGTGATATACTGACTGTGATTCTTGATTAACCAGGTAACCGTGTACAGTGACCGGTCTCCCAACACGCCGCTTGGACAGTGGATGTGTGCTGCATTTTAACATAGGGGACACCTGTGTGTTTTGCCCTTATCCTATTAAAGGGGCAGTAACACACATTTTGTTAGGCATGAGTCAGGCAAACTTGCTGTGAGCTTCACTTACGCCCCCTTTCTGATGTACACATGTACGTAGAAAACATCACGGTTCAAGATGGAAACCTGCTTTCTATGCCTGCCAATGTAACACCTGCTGCTGAACGCAATGAGGTGGAAGAGATGTTTATATACATATAAAATAAAAACCTTAAAAGCTTTTAATGGTTGTTATGTGTGTACCTGTATATCAGGACTCGAAGGGATAGATGCTGCTTCTGCGCTTGGGAGGCTTTGGCTCGCGTCCATGCTTTCACTCACTACGCTGTCTATATCAACACAGGGCAACGTCTATGAAAGAGAACGGACAGGACAGAAAGCAGTGAGCAGGTTTTAACGAGAGTTAAACATCAGGTCACTGTGTAGGAGGGAGATTACAATCTGCAGTACTGACAAGAAGGTTAGGATTTCAGTAAGTAAGGTGGCAGAAGTTGACTGCATGGTGAAGTTTTAAGAGTCTACATAACAAACAGATGTATCTGGCACAGGTATGGAATGGTTTGCTGGGTGAGAATAACCTGAAACACGGAACTCACACGGCAAATAAATCACAAATGGCACACAAAAGGCTGTGCAATTATCCTGATGGGTAAAACTCTTCATAATGTGTACTTACTGCAGCGAGATCAGATATTTTACCTTTAACTCCCTGTTCAACAGCAAGGGCTCAAGACTAGGAGCCTACAAGTGCGAGTTGTTGGTTGTGGTAGCATGTTTTTTTTCTAAAGTAACTATGCTTTATGAAGAGTGGGCCACTGGCTGCTACATAAGGAGCCAAATGCACTCTCCAGGTTAATAATATTGACACAACTCACTGTTTATAGAATAAGCACAATCAGCAAGGAAGCAGATTATAACTGCAAATACATATAGATATAAAATAGCGGGGGGCTGGTTAAGTCTGCTTCATACCTGAACAGTAAGCTGTGGGGGATCCTTCTTTTCTGATCTAATCTCCACCACCGCTATGTTTGGTTTCACCGATTTCGGCCGTGGTTTGGGTGAGGACGGTGGAACGGATACATTTACCGTTACTGGTTGAGGCTCAGTAATGATTACAGACAAGGGCATTGGTACGGTCACGCTTGATTGTGTTCTCCCTGTATCAGGAATAAATTACGTTGAGTAATGGTCACAATGCCCATTTTCTTTACACCGTCTTAGCTAAATACACAAATAATTAGTCTTATAAAATAGAAGTTAAGGTGGATAAGAAGTTAAATATACCCACCATTATTCTGCTTTACACATTATGGGCATATGACAAACAAATGAGAATGCAGCATATGGACAGTTGGAAGGATGACCAAGAAGGTAGATTTGCTTCTGTCGGTGATGTGTGAAACATGTCTCTTGCATAAAGCTAATCTAAAGCTTGAATCTAACACAAGTTTAAGGACTTATTAAGCCCTTACATCAGAAAAGGGGCACACTAGATAGGTCGAATGGAACAACAACATTTGTTGAATTACTATTATATTTGGTTAAAATGGCCACAAATGAGGGAGCCTAGTAACACTAACACTTTCTGCATTGTGCAGAAGCAAAACAATATTATAGACTCGAGGGGCTGTTGAGCAATACAAACAGACTGGGTGAAGCATTTGGAATAATTTAATAAAACTTTGATATAGCCCATGACCTCTAGCAAATACCACAAGGATTTAGTATTAAGTCCATTCTTAGACTGGCAACTCTATTGTACAATTTGCAGAACTCATTCATCACCCGTTTTATATATCAACCAGTTTGATGAATAATATTAAACTACATGGAAGCACATTATATACTTAGCCTGCATATAAAAACACCCCAATAACATATATTTAAGATTGTTCTCTGCTAGCTGCATGAATGCTTCTTTGTATTTTAGCAACTGCCCAAACAGGGTCATAAGAGGTGATATTTACATTAACGTTTACATTACATGCTGCGATAGCAGCTATTCTGACACCTAGTGGCCAAGAGAAAAACTGCAGGTACTCAAATCAGTGTACCACAGCAGACTCATTTACATTAGCAGAAAGTGGACCGACATGGCTGAAGCACGCAAAGAAATAGTAAGTCTAACCGCTTATGCTACATGGATACCTTAAGGTAGGATCAACCAACCACAAGCTCTTTGGGATTGCCTTACATTCAGCCAGGTCACTTAACCACATCTCTTCCAAATTAGTGAATAAAGCCTCATCTTGGTCTACATTAGAGGATCAGGAGAAATTTACAGCCACGGATTCCCGTTATTCTGCTATAGTGCATGTTTGCCCATACCTAGAGGAATAGCCATGGGGAAGAGATGTCCTTCAAGTGGATCAGCCGTCCTGGTCGTCTCACTTGCGGGGATGAACACATATTGAGGCTCTATATGCTTTGGTGCAAACAATTCCCGTGCTTTTGGCTTGGTTACATCCATCTTGTACTCAGTTCTGCTTGTCTGGACTTTTGCGGACTTCACTTTCACTCCTGGAGAACAAACAATCCATTAATACACATCAAATCAATTACTCCAAGAATATGAGTGAAGGTGGATAAAGTTGCACTCTAAAAGAGGACCTTAAAACATCAGATACATAATACATATAGTAGTTTTTGGATAAAATATAATAATATTTGTGTAAAAGGGTCAACCATTTCATCCCAAGGGGCAACCATTTCATTGTTCACACTTTGCTATGATCCCCTAAGAAGGAGAGGTATAGAAGAAAAACAAACAAAAAAAAGAAGAGAGTAGACTAAATACATTTTCACTGACCCTTTACAATCTCCAGGATTTTGGGCCTTTGGGGTTTGGATTTGGGGGAAGGGGAGCTGAATCGAAGGTAGGGTGCTTTCTTCAAAGTTCTGCGGTGCCCTTGGTAAATGGGTCTCCCATAGATTCTGCTTATAGTATCTTCATCCAGTGGAGCAGAATCATCAGGCTCCTATAGAACACAATAGAAAATTATGACCTGAGCTAATCAGTCTTCAAAAATGATAATCTACTTTGAATATCAAAATGGTTTGAAATAAACGGTTTTGCATTTAATTTTTTTTTTTAGTTTTGAACAAGCTGCTGTGGTTTATATCTCCTTATATGCTTTGCAAAGAGTGACATTTGGAAGCAGAAAGGACAGTACACTTGAAATGGTTTTTGTTGCTGCATCTGCTAAATGCGATCTTTCCCAGAAAATATATTTAATAAAATAAGACATGGCAGCGGGTGTATTGAAAGGGAAGGGTTGGCAGGCCTTGAATAAATTAAGGATCCAGGAATCAAGTGGAAGATGTCCCGGGGGTCGCTATTCTTCGTGATCACCCCCTTGTGTCATCATTGTACTATTGTCTGCTTTAAACAGAGTTGGTATACCAATATATCTGATGACAAAGCCCAGTTACAGCCGTAAGGGCTGTGTGCTACATTCTAGGTAGTATTTTGCTCATGATTAAAACAGGCAGACTGTTATGTCCTCAATTTGTAAACCTTTTTTTTCTAGCTAAACAGAATAAAAAGGTCCATCAAGTGTCAAATAAGTTCTAGGATAATAGGACTACTTTTGAACAATGAGAGACTGAAACAGATAGAATTCCTGGAATTTAAAAGGAAAATGTGATATATCACATAATGTTTCATCCTAGTACTGCAGATATATTACTGCAACAACAAACATAGCTATTTTCCTTAAAAAAAAAAAAAAAAAAGGTTTGTTATCAAAGATGTATTGTATGAAGTAGGCCTTGGCACTGAGAAAGAAAACATGGGTCGGATGACTCCAGCCATTTACACACACAGAAACTGTTCATTTGTGAAACCTTGGAAGGGCTGACCTTTGACCTTTCATCTTTCTTCTGCAAAGTTTGGAAAACCACTTCTTTGCTCGGACTCTCTCCTGAGATCCTGTCCGTGCTTTGCTTAGAGTAAGTCTTGGCTGGAGCCCTGGATGGAAGCTTCGTACACTTTGATGTATTCTTTCCTGGAGCTTTGATGTTCCGCTCTCGAATATTCTTCATTTCATCTGCCACCGCTTTTCTTTTCTGTGTCGACACACTCTCTCTCTTATCCGACATTTTTTTTCTGGAATCCTTGGCAGACAGTTCATCCTATAGAAACATTGAGATATATGTTGAGGAAATTAATGGAAAAAAAACGCTGCAATAAGGCAATAAATGTGTTTTTTATGGATAAATTGCAGCCTAATACTACGCAGGGTTTGGATTTTCAACCATCCTAATCCACCGGGCTTTAAGAGAGTTAAGCATTTGTGATGTTTGATATCACGGTTACATTACATTACATTTATTTATAAAGCGCTGGCGGATTATGTAATCGCTTGGCAAAAATGGTGGTTTACAATAATACTTAGCAGCAGAGCCTTATCAATCAAGAATCTTTAGGTAAAAGACTTTGGTATATACTTTGGAAAGCACCGATATGCAGCGAGCTATAGGGGTCCAAAAGAGATGCCACCATCTACAAAATGCATATTTTAGTGAGATGATCTACGAACATCTATACAATAGCAGCGATGAACTCCTACCTTGATTTCTACATAGTATGAGGATAGTGTTGCAATTTATAATGGCCTGAAACTTAAACCTTTACAGATGTTTTTATTATAAATTTCACTAATCCGCACAGCCAGGGTGTCTTCTGATATACAAGTCATCATTTACAGGAATCCCTATCCAGTCACCTGGCTAGGCGGCATTCATCTGTAATCAATGTCAAGTTTTCAGGTTACATCTTTCTAGTTAATAAATATAAGAATTTGGACATATTCACAACTGAAAGCCATGACATGTAAACACATTCCATTCAAACAAAAGAATGAAGCGACACATGACACAAAAAGCTATTCAATGAAGGCAGAGGTATCACATACAATGGGTTTGATAAGGTCCCCCGTTATAACAGGTTAAGAAAGTGTGATAGAACTTCCTACAAGTGATATGGTCTTCAGGGCTAGATTCAGGGTTGGTTTTATAGTAGATGCGACCGCTACTCTTTAAGGTAAACAGTGGCGCAAGACTGGCGAGTCTGGAATGACTTTATATTCAGTGATGAGCGGTACGAGGCAGGATAACCTGAAAAGAACAGTGTATGAAGGACATTTGTGTTGGAAATTATTCATGCATTTGTAGGCTAAAGCCTCACTTGCCTGAATCTCTGAGCTGATTTGTACAATCCACTCATCAACAGCCTTCCGAATGCGCATCTGCTCTGCAACATTGCTAAAGGCAAAACAAAACTGTACAGTTATGATTCTTAAACAAGAGCAAACATAATATTACCTAAAAAAAAGAATACTGACTTCTGTTTCTCCGGGAGATTACCTGTCTGTAGTCATAGCACTGATAAGGGAGTACACCTCAGTACCATCTTTGGCTCGGGCAATCGCTTCCAAATTCTCTTCAAAGACTTTCTCATTATTCTGCACTTCCCGTAAGATCCGTTTTGCTTCTTTAAATCTTGATCTCGGAGGTGTGGCAGCCTTTGGCAAAGATGGCTGAGGTTTCTCTGAGACTCTGGATTGGTAGGAAGAGCTAGACACTGGTCTAGGCTACAACCAGAAGACAAAGCAGACAAAAACAGTGTGACCACACACAAATATATATGAAATAGTTCAGCTCAAGTTTGTACTTTTAAGGAAAAAGACCCCAGAGACTACCAACCTAAAGCCACTTACAAACTCTCTCTCCCCTCCACCCGATGCCAGCAATTTTTGTGTAAATATCAATTAGGTTAAGAGCTTCCCAATGTAAAAGGGTCGCTGCTATGCATAAGACGTCACAGAAATCTGTAAAATTATGTTATTTAAAGTTCCTCCTTTACCTGATGTTGACACTTTAGTCTGTTTCACAAGCTTACATGTGGGACAGTCATATTTAATTTATCAATTCAGGAAAAGTTGTGTACATTGACACAGACAAACACACACACCCCCACACACACCACACACACACACACACCACACCTAATGTTCTTTACTGAATGAGCAGGCCCCTGCCTCACAGAGGTTGAAGGTCAAGGAGGCATATTCACGGGTCTATTCTAATCTAAAGGGAAAGTTTCTTTCTTTATAAAAATGTTTTTATTGAGCACAACCGTAAAACACATTTTTATTTTGATGAATGAAAGCAATGTGGTTTTGAAATGGCAAGAGAATAAATGTATAAAATTGCACTTTTTTAGAACGTTCAAGTCACTGAAGATTTCTTAATTGTAAGTATGTACCCTACTAAATAAATTGACAAAGGTGTAATGTCCTGTGCAGCTATAGGATAAACAGTGCCGCAGCTCCCACAACAACTCATCAAATCCAATAAGGAAAAGAAAAAAAAATAATAATTCAAGCGCAAATAGGATAATGTGAAATTGTGAGGCTCTCATTTATTTATTTCATAGTTTGCAAAATCCACAAACACAGACGTTTCGGGGGGACAGAATCCCCCGTTCTCAATGTGTGCAGCCCTTCTGACATTTATAAAAGGGGAGATCCTTCCCACAAAACGCCTGGGTTTGCACTTGAATTCTTTTATTTTTTCCATACAGAAGATTTCAGTTGAAGTGCAGCCTGAACAAGCAGAACACATTCCGTCACTGCGATTGCAGCCATACCTTAAAGTCATCCCTGTGAGATCGCCACAATTCTGCTTCCTATAAAACAGAGTGCACAGACTTAGCGCATTTCGCAGCACCACAGTACAAAGACAAATTATGCAGGGCTACAAGCAATCAGTTGTATGATATATGTATGTTCCAAGTACAGCCACAAGGGGGGTCCAAGTAAGCTGTGCCCCCTCTACAGAAGTGAGGCTCATACACATTATTTAAATAGCTTTGCTTTACAGCCCACAATGGTACGGAGTCAACAATGTATACAGAAACACTAAAGTTATGGCAGAATGGTGGCATTTGGTAAGGGTTTGCCACCCTGGTCTATGGGACTGTCTGCGCAGGAATGGCCGGTGTTACTCCAGTTTGCCTGGCAGACAAAATGATAAATTTGGTTGTAGAGACTATATTCTAGGAACTAGCCAGGCATAATTTCACATGGGAATGATATGATCATTTACTGACCCTTGTAAGGCAATATATACCACCCCCAAAAAGGTTCTTTAAAAGGGTCCTTTTAACCTAAACACCGTACTGCAAGAAAGCCTGCATATAATGTTCCGCTATATGTCCAGCGGACGCTCCTCACCTGCATCACGCTACGCATTTCCCTTTTCAATGCGCTCAAATCATGTAAAACCTCATTAGCTTTTTGCGCGGCAGCATCTCGGGGTTGGTCTGAGTGACGACAGACGCTTGTATTGGAGGCGACTGGGTCAGGTGTGACCTGGATGTAACTGTAGGAGAAATGTAAAAAATGGATGACTCTTTCTATTATAGCCTGGAAAATTGGGGAGAAATACCAAAGCCTTGTGGATTTTAAGGCCTAAGATCATATTTGATTATTCAGAGCTGGCATGTTCCCAACGATATGAAAAGCAGGTGACATGACGATCAAAGCATAAAATGTATTCGGCTGAGGAAGATGAAAAGGCGATGGGACCTTTGTCATGAGTATGTTCCGTTACTTCATATTCCTGGCTCACAACCCTTTGCCCTGACTCAATAGTTCCTGTGAAATTACTTAACCATTGCTTTATTTTACATAATTGTCTTACTGTTGATAGCAGAATCTACTTACAGTAAGCAACCCAGACATCGATCAATACGTGTCAACAATTCAGGATTTCATTTTTATTACAGGTGTTTCGGGGGGGGGCAGATGTACATATCTTGGATATGCTTACTCAAAATAAATTGACAGTGCTAGCAGGCGTCATAGATACAATGCTTGCGTAATCGTAAACTCCATATCCAGACTTTATTTAATCAAATTATATTTCTATATAAAGCACGGAAAGAAATAATTGACCACAGAGGTCAATAATTACCAACAGAATCTTAAACTCTTAAAAATATTGTGCTTACGAAATATAAATCAGCAACCTGACGCATTTCACATTATTACAGGGCAGCTGCATTAAGTAATAGTAGAGGAACGGCAGTGAACAGATCGGATTGCAGTGGGAGGTGTAGAAATGGTCAAAAAAATAGGGAAATGTACCATCTAGTGTCACTGGGTCTGTGTGAGGCTCAGAAGACACACACGGCAAGTTCGCTTTTGAACAAGGAACCTTGCCAAGGTCTTGCACGGCCCAAGCTCAGCTTGTGCCCCATCACGTCTGGCTAGTCCACAGGGGCAGTTAACAAATAGAAGCGATATAACAAGATAAGACATATCACAGGGTCCAAACAGCCATAGTTGATACAGGTGCCTAACTTTTCATTCTATCCTGTATTGAACTCTATGGGTACAACCATTTTGGCTCCTAGCGTTAGTGTCTGACTCTTAACTTTAGTACGGCACAGATTTATAAGAAATATTTGTTTTCGGCGATACTATTCAATGTTTTTTAATAAAGCTTTGTGCAAGAAGAGAACAAAATCCACCAAACTCCCTGCTAATAATTAGTTAGATGTTGTATTTGACGGACTAGTGACAATTGACGACAGAACCAGCAACTAACAGTTTACCTGTCGTTCCCACGATGCCACTGGCTTGCAGGGTTATGTCCATTACTAGGTGGTTTGGAGAATGAGGATGATTGGCCATCATTGAGGATTTGCTGTAGAAAATGTACTTGTCCTGCAAGGAAAAAAAAATAGGATTGTTAAAAATGGAATAGAATAAATGTACAAGGTTAGGCTGGGACTGAAGAACAGAATTTATATGTGTTAACTAAAAGAACTGGAGCATGAAGGTAAATGTTCCCTTAGAGGTTTTATTTTTATGCACAATGAGGTAATGAGGTAGGATTGGCTACGATAATATTAGGGATATGTACAAGAAAGCAGAGCACCCACGGGACTTTTATAACGCAATTCTTTTATTCCAATAATTAAAAATGTCCAATGACAATGTTTCGGTCTCCGAAGAGGAGCCTTTTTCAAGACAAAATACACAAAGATAAGAAACTCCACGGTATATCTGCACAGACACCACGTCACTACCTAGCAGAACTCAATTCAAGTGTTCAGAATCAATGACAAATATATATGTATCCGTATAGAAACACCAGTATGCTTTCCAAGAGGAAACTCATAAAATGAGACGCACTAATTATGTTTTATCTACATGGTAATTTCAAAATTAATCTTAAAAATACAAACGTAGGGTGGAGGAAGCCCACGGGAACCCACACCAAAAAGACTTAGACACAGGTGGAACCTTGCAATCACAGGGTAAGATTTCCAGTCACATCAGAAGGCGCGACCATCAACATCTACTCTCCGATACACTCAGACAGCCTTCCCTGCCAGCACTTTCCACGTGTGGGGGGGGTTTGGGTGCCGGCACGGGAGACTGTCTAAGCACATCGTGCAGACGTTCACCGGGCTGGTGCATCTGAACTATGCTGAACTGTCAACCATTTTTGCCTCATTTCAATCAAAGTTAAAGGAGGGGTATCAGGTTCTATCCGATTTTGATAGACTCGAAGTCAAGACACAGTTGGTGATCCGCTGCGATCAGGAAGGGGACTGGAGTTCTTCTGCTCAGTTTTGTTAAGCTTCACAAACCTGTATTATATTACAGAGATCCAGGTAAACCCTTCCATTACTGTAGTAGCTAAAGTGGGGCGCACCAAGCACGTCAACTGTTATGTAGCGACACTCTTATCTGATCGATTACACTTCTATTGAAGAAGCCAAGTCGGCGAAACGCGTTTAGAAGGATATTTCTTGGACTATTCTACATTTCAAAACCGGTGGACTTTTTATTGACACTCTTCAAGCACTTTTGGTGCACGAACTAAATGTGAGTGTATCTTCTACTGGCAATTTTAACCATTTTCTCGGATACTACACTATTTTAAGTTTATCTTTTAGAATCCACGAAGAATATTAAAGACACTTTGCATTCAACATAGATGGGACTGAATCATCAATTTTCTTTGTGAGTGCAACATTTAATTCGCACATACTATTGGTTTTACACTCTACACTATTGGTTTTATTTGTTTTTTTCCTTATATGTATCTGCGCCCCATTATTGTTTGGTTCGTTTGAATTTCTACACCCTGAGGAGGAGTGTTCGTTTTTGGGCTGCTGCAGTCTTATTAGGGAAGTATTAATTTATATTACTTGTTTATTTTATACACAACACGTGATTTTAGGTCTATTCACGTTCTTCACTCACCCAAACTTGCCAGCTCTTTAGAACTCTCCACGTTTTCTTTTTCAAGAGATTTCTTCTGTGGAACCAGTGCTTCTTTGGCAATCGGCACAGGAGCACACTTGCGTGGTGCTGGAGTTTCTAATGGGGATACCTCATTGTGATTGCAAATATCTTTGGCCGGGGGCAAGTTAACACCTTTCAAAATAAGTAATATTTTTAATTGATTTTGAAAACCAAAATATCTGATGAGCATGAACTCAGAAGCTATATTACCAACAAAAAGACAGTAGGCAGATACTATACAGACTTAATCAGCTGGCTAAGATACAATTCTAGTGAATTCTTATTTACATACAGAACTAATAATTTTTAAATACAGTCTGAATTGTGTGTATTCATGATGTTCTGCTTGATAGAAGACACCAGACAGGAAACTTCACAATAATAAAGAATAGCTGTGCTTGAACTAATAGGCCGTATACTAATAACGAACCTTGCTCGATGAGGCTTGGAGGAGCAGGCTTCGCGGGTTGATGGAGAGGCAAATGTTCTGGAGCGGCTCTGGAAACATGGCTGGATCCGGGGTTTGTAGTTTTGTGTTGGCACAAGCAGTCCTTCCAAGCAGAGCTCATAAAATGGGACTGAAATATAGAAATATAGTTTAGCGGTGTTCTGAAATCTACCCATCAGTCAGTGGAAAGTAAAATGTCATTATAATCAATGGCCAGGCAGCACCTTAAACATACTAGAGATCAGCTACATCTCACTGAGCAAATCTAATACAAACAGATGATTGAAATAATTCATAAACTCAATATCAGGAAATCCAAAGTCAATCAGAAAATACATTATATAAAGGCAGATCAAACAGGTTTCATGTTAATGAATAAGAAAAACCATGACTGATCATACAAATAACATTAATCACTTCTACAACTGTCCTAAACCAAAGCTTTTCAACCAATGAGATCTGTACCCCTTGCTGACTTCTGAAGGGATCCTAGGTACTTTATTATCAGCATGATTTTAAATGTTAATTTAGTATGAAAGAGTTGGTAGGATGGATATTAGTTGAACTAAAGGATAATAACTTTTTTTTTTTTTTTTTTTTTTACTAGGGATACTTTGTTGAAAATAGTTGAGACTTGCAGGTGTAGACTATAATTCCAACTATCCGCATTTGAATAAGGATGAGGGAAGATGCAGTCCTTAACTTATTTTGCAAATGGGCTTCCATGTCCGTGCCAAGGCATAAAACAAATGTGTAGGAAGGAACGATGTTAGACTATTTTGGGTCACTTTAAAAGGTGCTGATGAGCAAGCAATATAGAAAAAAGTAATGAAAAATAATTATTGGGACAGTTGCATCTAAGTTTTTTTACAGAAGTGTCAGACAAAGCATATTAGCACAAGTGAGGTTTAGAAAAGTAAGTATATAAACGGGCAGTTCAAACACTGGAGTCAAATCAATAGTCAAACACAAAGAAGAAGAATGTGATGTGGTTGCCAGCTCTTGACAGCCTGACAGGTAGCTGGCAGTCGGTGAGAGGAATGTTAGCAAGCAGCAGTAATGTTTCTTCCAGGCACGAGATGACCCTAATAAAGCCTTCCATTTAGGTAACAAGAAATTGGAAGCAGGAATTTGTGTTGGCGCTTTAAAGAGCATGTCTAATGAAAAAATACTTTGAGTATTAAAATAGTGTTGTAGTAACGTAATTTAGCACTAATACGCAAAGGACATTAGCATCAAACAAGGCTTTAAAAGGGAAATACGAGAGAAAGTGTTCAATGATAGCAAACTACTAGTTTTGATCATTTTATAGGTAGCAACCCTTGGCCTTTTAGAGAAGAGTTGTGGAGAGAAATCATCACAGAGATCCTAAAAAGACACATTAAGATTATTTTAATACCCCTTCATAATTGTATTAAGTGTACAGAAATGTAAAGTGCAGAATTTGGAAAACATCACATTAAGAACGTGGGAGGGAGAGGAGAACGTGAGATCACACAGCAAAGCAATACCTGCATTTCAACTTGTTGTTGCTGTAGTTTTTCCAGATGCTGGAGCCGCTGTTCTGTGAGTTTGGTCAGCTGGCTTTCCAGCTCTCTCACTCTGTCATGATGATATAACCGTTCTAGCGGTTGACTTTGGATCGTGCTTTGCTGCTCGGTGAGCCTCTGCAGCTGCCTATCTGCCTCCTGGAGCTTGTTGAGCAGCTGGGATACAGAGTTCGCTTGGGTCTCCATATCGCTTTGAGCCTAAAACCCAAGAGAGCAAACAGATGACTTCAGACATCCCATTGTACAGCGCTATGGGATTTGATGGCGCTATATAAAACAATAAATAATAATATGAACATGCAGTCTGCCAAACTATATCAGCGTTTAATGTTAAGTAATCACCCATCGTATGTTTGAAACTGTTCAGAATTCAGTTGCATTGCATGTCATTCACTCAAGTTCTTCACACAACCTTTCTTCCCATTCACACTGCAGGCCACCCATTTCTTTGTTGTTAATTGAGCCGGTTTCATGTAATTTTAGAAATATAACATAATAAACATATGATCTCTATATGTGAAAAAAACGAAAATCGAGTATGTTCATCTTAATTATACTAGAATATCATAGTCATGAAGACATGTTCTGGTGCAAAGATGGTTTTATCACCATAGTAAATGGTGGAATAGTCTACACTCACATGTAAACAGCTAGACTATTACCTTTAGCACAGGCGCGGTGGCAGCTATGGCGGCAGCAGTAGCAGCTGCAATTGTCTTGGCACAATCTACTTCACAGCGGTTTGGTCTTGTATCCCGAGCACATGGCGCTTTACGCGCGGCTACATCTTCAAGCAACTTTACTCGGACTTCTTTACATGAAGGGGCACTTTGTGCTCTGCATAAAACAAAATATAATTCATATTATAAACTACAACATCAAGAAAAGTAAGTATCTCACTTTATACATCATTTTCCATGTTAATAAGCATATATCTATCTTAGGAACTTGGGTAAGATAATGGAAGCAAAAAAAAGTACCTTTTGTTTAAAGCATTCAGAAAATTTTCTTTTTGACCCGAAGGAAACTGTAAGATTTGGACATCTTTACCTAGAAGGAAAGAAGGACAGAGAGAGCGTGATATACCCTAATTTTACTAGCATCAGAATAAAAATATTGTGCCATTTTCCTTTTAAAAACAGTCCTAGTTTTTGCCCAATATGTTTTCCAGCAGCTGCTTATTAGCCACTAGTATGTGATCTAGTTGTGCAACCTTAGCTCGATCGACTACAAAAACACTCTGACTCCTTGCCATACCACGTCTATAAAAAAAATAGAATGTCTCGGCACTAGTCAGCTAGTCAGAATCTGTGATTAAAGAAAGTCTATCAGTTAACAGTCATCCAAAAATAACTGACAGCAACGGCAGCCTCCAGATCTGCAGGAACAAAATGAGATTAAACCAGGTTTCATTACTGTATACAGCACGGGATATTATGCTTAAGGAGAAAAAGTATTAATTTCCAATGGAACTGCACCTTTAAGTCAGGATGACCGTGCCACAAATTCAGGCACAGGCGATGCTCCTAAATTCTCCTACAGATTAAATCCCCCTAGAAGTCCGGGGAAATTTGAAACTCATTATATTCAAGGCTTTGTGGAAATATATTTATATATTTTATATCACTTATATATTTCTTAATAAAATGGGGGAAATCAGAATTTAGCAAGGATTCTTGACAAAATATATTAATTGTAATTTGTATTATTTATTGCTGAGCCCATGTGGGTCTGTATGGATTAGGACAGTGTAGGAGGGAGGTTTATTTCTGAGAAGGAGAAGTGTAAGAAGCAGCATTGATAATCTAAAATCAGATTAGAGGTAATATCAGGCAGTTGTACTTTGCTGAGAGAGCGGTAGGTAAATAGAGCATCATAAGTGGTAAAGGCTCATACAGCGAGGGAATTGAAACATGCGCGGGGCATGTATTTGGCTCCCAAAGACAAGATCAAAGACCGATTAATGTCTTTGCACCAGACAAGATAACATGGGTAGAAAATATGTTGTCTGCTCTTAACAATGTCATAAAATGTTTGTATGACATTGTAACAAACGCAAAGCTGCAAACAGGAGTCAGGCCTCCATGATATTTCTGTAGGAACTCACATGACTATGAGGTTAAATGTGGCATAGAAGCATTTGGTTTTATTGTGAATATGTGTCAATGTAGAATTATTAAGATTTGTTTTCTTTAACAATTAAAATGGGCATAATATTCTGTTAAAAAACCAACGTGACTGATAGACTTGTACAAAACTCTAGCCTGCTGTCCATGAGGAGTAAACACATCTCCATGCGCAACAGGATGCCGTCCAGTATATTTTGACTCCAACAGTAACTGGTGCACCATAAAATGTATTCATTCCCGTGGACGGCAGAGGACTTACTCTTCCACTTGCTACCCTCTTTCACTTCCGTCGCGGCGGTGTTAACGTGCGGCTCGTTTTGAGCATGCTTTGTGACGCAAACCTTTTTTGGGAGAAGAAGAGAAACCTATTGACATGCAAGCCGTTTACATACCAATTATTCTCACTATAACCAGTAATCAAGTTACACTACAATACATATATATATATGTATTATATATATATATATATATAATATATATATACACATACATACTACTACTACTACTACTAACTGGTACAATACTTAACCTACAACAAGTATATGAGTATATTTCTCATCCCTGTATGAGAATTGTGAACTTATTCTGACGTTTATAAGGGAAACATGAAAAACAAATATTAGCTTTATGACAATGAAGGCTGTTACTAAAACTTTACTTGTATATATCATGCATAAAACAGAACAAGTTATAATATTAAGACGTCTCATACCTTTGGCGGTGATGATTTTCTTACGGAATTTCTCTTCGTAACAGTAACATTTTCAGCATCTAAACATATTTGCGTAAAAAAAAAAAAAAATTGAAGAAACTAAAAGACAATCCATGCTGTTTAATGACAAACAAGGGACGGTGTACGTAGCGCATCTTATTCACGGACGTATCACAAGACGGATTGTTTCTACAATATTCAGACGGGCTTTTTTTATATATTCATTCCATAAAAATGATCGAAGTGCAGTCTGATTTTTAGACAGAGTGAGTAAAATAAAATGATATATGAATACGTATAGCTGTAAAGCGCTGACATACATATAGCTGTCTGCGTAGCATAACTAAGTGTACATTTCAACAAGCGGTTAACGTTAACGGCTATACCTTCCATGTTATAAGTGACGGCGGGATACTTGATGGCCGGTAAAGCCGGAGGAACGTAAGAAGCATCTTGTCTCCTGAATGCAAAGTCTTGGAAGGGAGCCGCCACCTCACGCAGTCTCTTAAGCGAGATCTGGACGACGTTACCGCCGAGGCAAGAATCCTGCGATCCTCGGGGTATGGTATTCTCAGAGGGTCTGCGCGTCGCCGTGGACATGCTAGACTGCGCAGTCTCACCTCGCAGGTGTCTTCCTACAGGCACACCTGTCTGTCTGTGCTCCTTCTGTCCACCACCCATCAGCGCTCCACCGAGCGTACCAGTCCCCTGGCTCTCCCTGTCCGTGAGTCGGGTCGGTGCATCCTGCCCCCCTCCATCAGCTCCTGAACCGAAGAGTTGGCCAGGGCTGCCCGCAGCTCCCCTGGACTGCGCCCCCGCTCTGTGGACGCTGGTGGAGCGGATGAGCACGTCGCTTGCTGTGGTGCTGGCCAGCGAGTCCAGGCTCCTATCTGAGGATTCCTCTTCCATTCTAGTCCCCGTTGCTGCCCCGAGTCCCTTACCCGAATCCCCGAATAATACTATATCCTGGGCTCCGCGAACCTCTGACAGAACAAATACACTCTCGTTTCCCGCCTCTGCCGGCGCGATAACAACTACAGCAGAGGGAGGGGGAAACAAATGCAGACGGACCTGTTGTAACGGTGTGACAAGCAACAACCGTTACCATGTCCCTCTGGTACAGCGTTCCGGGCGGAAACAAGAGCTGGCTACTCTCCGTATAAGTTAAATATGTGATTACGCTATTGGCGGTGCAGGTTGTCAGCTCGGCCATTTAAACACTTAACACTTATGAATTGTACACTGTGCGGGTCATGCTGCAGCATGTAAAACACATAGCCTTCACGCACATTGAATGCAGTGTCTGAATTATACATATTGCCGGGCTGAGTGGGCAGTTCATAGGTGTCAGGTTATAAGTGGCCCACCTGGTGAAAGGGGTATAAGTGAAAAGGTGTTAATAATGTATGAAGGTGTTAGAAGGGGTCCATTTTGCAGCCGCAGTGGCATTATTCATTGGCAGTTTTAGAGGGTGGCGTGCGATATATATTTGCGGCGTGTGCCCCGGTTCATCTGAATTGTGGGGGACTTGATAAATCGGCACAGACATTAGTAGATATAGCATGTTAACCCCTCTACTACCAGGCATGAGCAGATTCAGAGGATTGACTCCTTTATTACCAGGCATTGCATACACAGTCACACAAACACAGACACTGTGACAAACTGACAAACACAGTCACACAGACACTGTGACAAACAGTCACACAGACACAGTAACAGACAAACACAGTCACACAGACACTGTGACAAACAGTCACACAGTAACAGACAAACACAGTCACACAGACACAGTCACACAAACAGACAAACACAGTCACACAGACACAGTCACACAAACAGACAAACACAGTAACAGACAAACACAGACACTGTGACAAACACAGACACAGTAACAGACAAACACAGTCACACAGACAGAGTACCAGACAAACACAGTCACACAAACAGACAAACACAGTCACACAGACACAGTTACAGACAAACACAATCACACAAACAGACAAACACAGTCACATAGACACATTAACATACAAACACAGTCACACAAACAGACAAACACAGTCACACAAACTGACACTGTGACAAACTGATACATCAGCAATGGGGCGCATGAACATGTGGGAAAATAATAATAATTAAATAAATAATAATAATAAAACACAATAGTGCAATTCAATTCTAACTTAAATGGTATGTGTGTGTAAAAGTTGCACTCATCAAAAACGGCTCAAGGTGAAAAGTGGCAAAGTGACTTTAATTCTTCTTTTAAACCCAAACTGGTGCAGTATCTTCTTATATATCTTTAATGTAAAAGCCAGAAAACTTACAAATAAGTTGGCATAACCAGTGAGTTATGCATATGCACCTGGACATAAAAGGTCCCAACCAAATCAGGATGGTGTTGAAAGTCCGTTTTTTTTTCTTCACTATCTATGACAAACTGACAAACACAGTGAGAAACAACAAACACAGTCACACAAACAGACACTGTGACAAACTGACAAACACAGTCACACAGACACAGTAGCAGACAAACACAGTCACACAAACTGTCGCTGCCTACAGCTTTACATTGAGTTGGTGTGAAGGAGGGGCTTCTGAACTCTCAGGCAATCAGAAGAATTGAGAAGTCGCTCCTGATTGGCTGAGACCGCCTTCACTCATCGTTCTGGGGCAATGCATTGTCCCGGATTGAGGCTGCCCGGGACTTAAAGTCCCATTGCAGGACTGTCCTGGGCAATCCTGGACATGTGGTCACCCTAACACTGCCCCTTTAACAGAGGATAATGATGTGTCTGATCTTTCCTACAGGTAAGGATGAAGTATTCCTCGTTAATCGTCAAAGAACATGCGCAAAGATCTAAACCGGACTCCACATATGTAGTCAATATACAGACTTTCGACGTTGGGTCAGTGGCCAAACATAGAATCATGAGCCGATGCCCTGCGAGTGTCGCCAGGAACGTCCGACTTCTTCCGGGGGTTAAATTCATATAAGGTTTCGATCTTTGCACACATTCTTTGACGATTGGTGAGGAATACTTCATGGGAATGATTAGAAACATCGATATCCTCTGTTAAAGGGGGTTGTGTGTCTTGTGTGACGCACCAGGCGCCTAAACACCTAAAGCCAGCCCTGGATGTAACTTAAATGGCGCCTATGATTTTCACCTCGCGACCTTTTATGCCGTACGGTCGTTGTGGAGATGCAGCAGGATTTCCGCACTCTTTTTCACGCTGCGTCTGACGTCGCTGGCACATATGAGAGACTCGGTGCGCTTCGCCTGGGCAGGAACATTAGTTCTGGGCAGAGCACCGCAGTGATAAAGCACAACATGCATTTCTTTTTAGGTTGAACGTCTTTGTTAACGCAAAAAATGGACATTGGTTCAGCCATATATTTCAATCCCTGTCTTTACTTCAGAGATAAGTACGCATTATTTCGTTGAAATAGGATGTCTAAAGCAGACACACTTGGTTGCATATTTCACAGAGGTTGCTGGAAATAAAGAAATCAGAATTGTGTTCATTTCTAAATGTTTTGCAAATATTTGTGCGTGTATATCATAGTTTTTTTTTTTTACTTTCCAGCACAGCTATCAATAACGTACTTGAAAATTTACCACTCCCACTTCTTCAAAGCTCCACCCTATCAACCCAACCCACATAATTAGCATAATTTAGCTCCACCCAGATACTGATGGTTGTACCACATAACTCCCATCATTATATATTGAGCCAAATAATGACAGTGATACGCCATAACTTCCATCAGTATATAGCAAGCCAGGCACTGATGATGAGACAACATAACTCCCATCATTAAGTAAAAAGCCAGACACTGAGGGTGGTACAGTATAACTCCCATTAATTAGGGCCTTTTAACACTTTTGCATTCTGGCATTTTAATACAAATAATGTTTCATAGTTATTTGTATGGCAAATAGTGTAAATCGGGTATGTATAAGGGGTGCGTGTGGGTACAAGAGGTCGACTGCGAGATAAACTGTATAGGGCTGGCCTCCAGATGTTTCCAGGGCTGCTTTTCATTCTCAGTCCGGCCCTGTGTACGTTTTATACATCACTACTATTTGCATTTTTCCCAACTCCAGAGGAACTCAGCCTGGAAGGAACCTTCGCCTACAGTATTGTTTCAGCGGGGCTGTTGACAGAACTGCATAAGCGACGCTTGGCAACCTGAAGTAAACCTTATAAGTGAGTAAGAGAGAAAATACCGTGTGATATTAATGTAAAAAACAATAGATACAGAAATGCCTAATGCCACGTAGGGGCAGCGTCACTAATGTGTTGCGGGAGAAACAGCATTTATTATTTTCTTCCCGTTTTATCTTGTTTTGCTTTATGAGAATATGGGAGTCTGACGAAAGTGCTTCTGAGAATTCAGTGCTGTGTTCGCCCCTCCCACGTGTTTCTACGGCCGGACAAGGAGACCGGAATACGATCGGACCTGTGAGTATTGAATGGAGGACGCTGGTTTTGTTATTAAACGTACAGGGGCTAGAAGGCAAGGGCAGGGAAAGGTCATATGTTTAAATGGAGTTTAAATTAATAAGCGTTTTCGAAAAGCCAAAGAACACCAACTAAACAGGACATGAATGGCACATTTACTGTGGCACAGCACACAGGAGAGGAGCCTCTGATGCATGTCTTATAAAATATCACACTGCCCCCCCCCAGTTAATATATTCTTGGTTATTGGGGTACTTGAAATAACAAAGAATCATTAGAAACCTTGATGTACACCATGACATATACCATGATGTATGTTCAGGTATTTAAAAGCTTGTGTTGTTACTTTTATTACATCAATGTTGCACGTTCTATTCCTATGGATTTGTATATATATATATATATATATATAGTGTGCACATCAGTGTTGGGAAGGCACATAAGGTTGACCTCAAAATGACTAATTGTGTGTGTCTCAAGGTCATAACAATATGTTTACAGATATGTGGCTATACTACACATTGGGCATTAACATGTTAAATAGATCTACTTCATAATCATCTTCCATTATTAAATTGTGTGTGTATATATATATCTCTGCTTAAAATGCACATTGGTATTTACACAGTAGTAACCTACTACTTAGGGCCTGTTTTGATATTCAGTTTATTCAGTGCCCCTGAACCTGGTGGCCTAGTGACCAGCATGTAATCTGTGGATCGGGTGGTACTAGTCTCTCTTGCCTGCTGTCTACCCAATCTTCTCTATTAGTGACAGGGTGTCATCGTTCCCTAGGAACAGCAGCCATCACATAACCACACATTTTAACACAACATAGATATATACATATGATGCTCTAGTCATTTTAGTGTATTTTTCACCCCAGCAGACAGGCGAACAGCATTCTCTAGTGTAACGTTTTCATATAGCTGCCTGGTTTACGTGTCAAACCGGGATAACACAGGAACCCCTGGAAAGCTGCAGAAGTGTCCAAAACAAACACATTTGGAACTTGCAGGTCCTTCTTTGCCCGTTGTTACGATGAATGAATTAATGAATGGAGTCCCACACCGTTGTCCCCGACAACAGCATCTCCTGTGTGAGATTTAGCACTTGTCCTTAGTAATGAATTCATCTCCGTCTGTTACTGTCTGTATTCCACATGCCGTTTCCTTGCATAACTTTATAGCAAAATGCAGATTTATCTCTGATTGGGCCATTAGCCAAATGATGCATAGGCGTTCGAAAAGGACCAATCAACTCTGCGCATTTAGGCAATGTAATCAAGCCACATGTGTGATTGGTGGTTTAGTGAGCAAGACAATTATTACTTGTCCGTTGACATTTAAAAATAAATCATTTTTGTTAACAGGATCCTGCCTTTTAACACCAGTAAGAAATATGGCAGCTCAGATAAACGAATCGGATCAGATCAAACAGGTAAGCAATCTTGTCATCAAAAAAAACAAAACTATATATCTCAGATTTGTTTTAAAAAAAATTGTTTATTTTTAATGATTTGTTCTGTATTTTCCTTTTATTTTTCATAATAAATAACGTATGCAGTTGCTTTACAGCAATGGAGTCAGGTGGCTCATATTACTCACATGCTACCCAAAGTTACTCTGACGTTACACCAGTAGTGAAGTACACACAGAATAATTTGTCTTCTTTACCCTTTATATGGTGGTGTTGGAAATAGAGATTATTAGTATTTGCAGTCACCGAAACCAATTTCTGTCTTTTTTTGTCAACAGTTCAAAGAATTTCTTGGAACATACAATAAACTAACGGAAAACTGTTTTCTGGACTGCGTGAAAGATTTTACAACACGAGAAGTTAAACCTGAGGAGGTACCGCTTAGCCATGCTGTTAACCCATTGTGGGAACATTATGTTGTCCAGGGCTTGTGAAGGATAATTCCGGGAGATAGTAGACTATTTTAAGTCATTGTATGTGAGGAAATAAATGCGCACATAACAAATTTTTTCACTTCTAGATGACCTGCTCAGAACATTGTCTACAGAAATACCTGAAAATGACGCAGAGGATATCCATGAGATTCCAAGAGTACCATATACAGCAGAACGAAGCATTAGCTGCCAAAGCAGGACTTATTGGTCAGCCGCGGTAATGAATGTGGCCTGTGCTCCATTACGCTCTGCAAGCTCTGCCATGAGCTTCCCAGCAAAGAAAAGAGAACCGCTGAGAGGCACCATGTTACTTCCAACGCGAAGAGAACGTCTGAAAGATCAAATATGCAAGCCGAGCCGAGACAGCAGAGACGCAGATTGTTTTAAGCCCTTTGCTTTGGGCAACACCAAACGGGATTGGGGATCACAAATATACATTCACCTTAAGAGGTTACAACCTCTGTTGCAATAAAAGACAATTATGCCTCAGCCCTTCTTTTTTTCCTTCCTTACTGACCTTCGTATTTAACACGTAGTGTTTCATTGTGTAAAATATCTGCGACCCGCACACAATTCCGCACAGTATGAACCAGCAACCATAAAGCCTGTGATTCGTTAGTTTGGCAAGCATTCCCTGATTAAGATAAAGAGTTAGAAATGCTTTCAGTACATCAGCTTCTTCAAATGTCTTATCTAAAGAAGGGACCTTTAAGGTATTGAAGGCTTATATAACCAATTATAGTGAATTCTAGACCCAAACAAATAACATAAGACTCATATTTGGGGTACAATTTCAGAAGGTTTTTTTGTGGGATATGTATGAACCCGGTAGAAGTTTTACATGCAATACAAAGGATGGATGGGTGTCTGTTATATTGTTTGGGCCATGGTTTTTTGAGGTTAGTGTAGCCCTGCACTAAATGCTTGGTTAATCGGAGAGGAAGCAAAGTTAAACTTCACCGTTTGTTCATTGCTGTTGGACGGATGGATTCTCCATACAATTGTCTCTGATCAGAGCCCAAGCTCTCAAACTTTAATACTCTTTCTTTGTCGTCTCACCATAGATTCCATTTGCGAGTAATTCCGCTGCTCTAAATCAACCAGAGCAACTGTACAAGAGCCACATTTATCATAATGCCATCCTAGAGAAACACAGACACTGCCTGATGTTAAGGATGGAGTCTTTTGCTACAAATTCACTAAGACTAAAGCAGACAGTCTATATGCAGTAAACAGCAGAGGCTGAATATTGAAATACTGTACCCGTAATGATTAATTCTTACGAACTAGGCGATTGCTTCAGGATCCCATGAACTATAAGATTTTAATTTGTGGTTTGAAAGTAATACAGGAGCATTTGCGTTCCTTAATTGACACAGCACACACAGCTTTATATATCCTAATAACACCTTTAGATTGCACAAAAGGTTCCAATTTCGCCCCTTTTTGCGCTGTAGGTACAAAGTCTGCAAGTTGGGGACCCTGATGCTTTGGAGCAGCCGCACAATCCTTACTCAAACGATGCCCATCTTGGTCATGATGATTTAGGGAAGAGCAGTACATTATATCTCAACTCTTAATATTTAACACTGTCCCTCAGAACATTCATAAATAAGCCAATAATTTAAAATAAATAGTTGAGAGCGTGGCAGCTGTTTTACGTTGATAAACATAGAACCACGCACTTGGGATGTAAAGATCCAAACGCAAAATTCACTGGGGCGGGGGCACAATTGTTTTTGAGGACCTAAAAGAAGAGAAGTGTCAGAATAAGCAAGCAGGGTGCTGGGCTGTATAGCGAGACATTAGTAGCAGGAACAATGGGTTCTGTCACCAGGGCCGGCCGAAGACTTAACGCCGCCTGGAGCGAAGTTTAAAATGCCACCCGTGGCATTTTTATTTTAAACTTCGCCGACGCCATAATCTACCCCCCCCCCGGTACTTACCTTTAAACAGTCCTGCGGCGAGTCTCCCTGCTCTGCCACGGTGCCGGCTTGTAATGCTGAGCGCCGGAAATCGACGTCACTTCCGGTGCTCGGCATTACAAGCCGGCACAGAGACCAAACAGGGAGACTCGCCACAGAGGAGAGAGAGGCGCCGAGCGGGTAAGCGAAAACCACTCGGTGCCCCTCTCTCTCTCTCTCTCTCTCCTCCGCTTCAAAAAACAAAAAAAAGGCGCTTGGGGCGGCAAAGTGCCGCCCCTTCTAAAGTGCCGCCTGGGGCAATTGCCCCAGTCAGCTCCATTGTAGGGCCGGCCCTGTCTGTCACTTTACAGATCTCTGGTCAGACCTCGCCTAGAGTATTGCACACAGTCCCAGAGACCCCGTTTCTGTAGAGATATTTTGGTCACAAAAAGGATCATTAATAGAGTTATGATTTCAACTCCCTCACGCATTATAACAATGCATTGTGAGCCTGTACATGTACCGGCTTTATCATGAAGGGGTTAAAGGGTTTTAGGTTTCTTCTTTTTACATTTACAGGAATTGTATGTTTGACTTCTTCCACTAGGGGGCAGCAGACGAGGCTTCATTGGATATGGATCCTTTCCTCCTTGATGTTTTATGGAATAAAATGAAGCTCTGAGGTGGGTTTTAGAAAGGGATTCCTGCAGCAGCGAGACTTTAATCAAAGTTAAGGGTAGAAATGGAAGCAGCGAAGCCGACGTTTTCAGATACCAAAAGCCACAATCCAATCGCAGTATGTGAAAACACCAAGGAAACAAACAATCTACTTGGACCAACAGCAGAATTTCAATACATCCTTCACCGACTGATCACGGGAAACGTAGGGAAACCGCATTTGGTGAAAGATGTTACAGACCTGAATGACGTAACCGATCATTAAATCATTCGCCATTCTTTAAGTTGCTGAATCCAATTATGGTCTTCTGCTACTTCTACTAGCTCATCACAAATACTGCGAGCCAATAACCATCTGACTTCACTGGAGGAATTCACCCAACCGTGGAAAGCAGGCGAGAATTAACTTTTTTCATGAAATTTTACCAAAAATTACCAACTAGATTCCTGTGAGGTTTGTCAGCCCACCACAACTCACCCGTTTAGCGAATAAATTCCAACAATGTCACTTATTGGAGACATTATGAGATGACCTGAAGAATTCTATGCATTACCATTTTAGATATTGTTTTTAACCTCGAAATGTACATATTAAGGGTAGCTAAAAGATAGCTGCAAACCTAGTCCTAGGTATAATCCTTTTCTTGTTTATTGCGATAAACTGTTATCATGGACCCAATTGTTTACATAAATATTAGGTTTTATACTTAACAATAGAAACTATTGAGAGGTGATCACATTAACTGAAAGCACCTAAATAAACAGACTTTGAAGGCAGAAAAGATCCACTCTGCCCACCCGGTGTTAAGACTCAAACCTTTACTGATATTCCGGATAGCTATATGCCCATCACATGCATATTTAAATGTGGAAACGCATGCGTGCATTAATGTAGGTTTTATTTCATTTTGTGCCCATAAACTTCATTGATGTGCAAGACCTGGAGGCGGCCATTGTTATCAGCCGTGTCAAATCGCGAGGAAGGTCCTCGCTCAAACACCACGCTTCGCTAATTCTTCATGGGAACGAAATCCACTCCTTCATAGACTTACATTATTACGTGATTATCCTGCGTGGTTACTAAGAGTCATTCAATTGTTTACCACAAAACAATATAATAAGCAATCAGGTGGCTTGTCTAGTAAACCGGGTGAAGATAGCAAAACTGGAACTTGTACAAAATTATGCAAATACTAGGACTGTTTTTGAAAAAATATTATACTAATATTTAAAAAAATGGCTTTTAACCTTAAATTTCATTACTGTTTTAATCACTAACAAATCTCTGTATTACCGCCTACCATCACCCCACTGTATTAACCACCAAGGTCAGACGCTTAGCTGTAACATAAGTACGTTTTACTTTACTGATAAGTAAAAACCTCATTACGGTCCATCCAAGTCCCTGACCCTGTAGTTGTATATTAAACCTTTTGCCCCAACAGTTCTCCTCCTTTGAATGCTTTCAACCTGTACGTTGTTTAATTGTTGCTATTACGTTCCCCCTCTTCTCTCTCTTGCTAGAGATTGGGACTCCTTAATTGAACTAACATTGGTGTATTTCTTAAATAAGATTTTGTTTTGTTTGCCCCATCACCTGGGGTAACTTTGGAGGACTGTAACCCCCAAGATCAAATGTGTGCCAATGCCCTGACAATCCGGAGACTCCGTGCTACGGTGCATGTTAATCACAGAATCACAGAAAATGTTTGCGCATCACTAAAGTTAATACATTCTGATGATTAAGCATTCTTTTGTCAACATGAATAAAATAATTGAAGTAGCAAAAATAGCTAAGTTTAAACCATGGCCTTTATTGAGCTCTTCAGCGAGCGCTGTTTACATACACAACTCCGCGTTGCTTAAGAAAGACAGAAAAAAGTGCATATTACAGGAGTACTTTTTCTTTAACTCCCATGGCAGCCAAGGAGTTAAATCTGTGCTGGAAGGAATCAGACTCACAAGTTCACAATGCAGCAAAAAAAAGAAAAATACATAGATTTTTAGTAACTACCCATAGCTAGCGTTCAGCTCTGCGAACACAATATTCTGATATACACCATAGGGCAAGTTTCTCGCCCCGTTCTCTGCTCACCCCATCCAAACCAACAGTGTAACCCCTTGCTGCCAGATGCGCCTGCAAGACCGCTGGCCCACCTAGCAGCAAAGGGGAGACACTCATATTATACGATGGTTTACAAAAACACACATTTGTACGGATCTTACACGTGAATGCGTCATTAAGCCGGTTTACCCCCAAGACACGGCATGAGTGGGGCAGCTCAAGGAGATGATTGAGAAACATTGGTCTATTAGTCTACAGCATATTAAACACAGAAGAAAAGGGGTAAAAAAACCCTTTTAATGTACAAACATGAATAAAAATTGATAAAAAAATCACTTTTGTACACAACGTATATGCAAAAAACGGTTTTAAATACAGGTTTCAGGACTATTTACAATTGTATTGGCCTATGGAACATCCCATTGACCTTGCAAACATAGTTGCTTTACTCTAATGCTGCATCTCAACCTTGGAGATAAATTCATTCGGCAGTATAGCAAAAATGAAATTCTACTTCAAAAGGGCTTTGCGACCGAAGAGAAAGAAAAGACAAACAGTTTGGTACGAAGACTGCCAAAGAAATGTGGTAATAGCTTTTCGGTGTCGTGAAGTGGAGCGCAGAAATCATCTTAAGAGCTACAGTCGTATTGGAATAGAGAACTAATCTAGACCCTTCACTTATTTATTACTTTTTTTTTAATTTTATTAATATTTTAAAAAATACATAAAAATACAACATCCAATGTCTGAATAAATATATTTAACAAGTTGCAAGATAATACCTTATTTTACAAAAAAAAAATCATCTTTAGAAATCTTGTTAAATAACTTCGCTGTTGTCATATAATTTTCTTTTTTTTTGTTTTTTTTTGTAACAAAATAAAAACTCTGAAATTACATTAGAAAAAGACAAAATATATTTGTCAAGGATAAGATAGTCAACTGAAAACGTATTCACAATTCCACTGTAAACATTAATAAACATTAAAATATTTGCATAACTGTGTGCTCTAAATTCCTGTAAAAAGTGGAAGACATCGTTTAAATGTAGTTTTCAGTCAACTACAGACCCTTTAACAATTTATTTTGTCTTGCTTACAGCTTTAAAACTGGGCACTCTGCTGAACTCATTGGACTTTGGCAGTTCTCTTAATAGCAAGTGCTTCCAAAAAAATAATAATATAATATATGGAGATCAGAGGCTAAAAAGCAGCCCTGTACAAAAAAGTGCAGCTGCTATGAAGTTTTTTTTCTAGCACTCCGACATTTGGATTACGCACTTGCTTATTTTTTTTTTTCCTTGTGTGGGTAATTGATGGGTCTCTCGATACTGTACTCAGACAGACATTTGTCAATTCAATAAAAAAATGGTCACTTAGTTTTGGAACAAAACAAGAAACTATTGTGGCACACTGCTAAATCTCCTAGTTTCTAATTTAATTCAAGAGAAAAAAATAAAATAAAACGTAAAATGTGTAAATATATATATATATATATATATATATATATATATATATATATTTTGAAATCAAGCAGAGGGAATTTGGAAAGAACAAAAATCTTGGCAATGTCAAACCGGTTGAGTGCTTTACGTGGTTGTATTCCAAGGAGAGGGAGTTAAGTGTTCGTGTCCGTGGCAGCAGACTGCTGGGAAGAAGAGACGTTGGGTATCACCTGCACTCTAAAGCGAGTGTGCTCTGTGGAGGAGAAGAGGACGACGGGCTCATTCCTGTTTCCGAGGAGGCCGAAGACATGGATGCTCCTGTGTTGGACACTGGATGAAAAGGGATACAGGTTGTAAGTCACCGAACGTTACCGTGTCTTCGGCAACACAAGTTCAGTTGAAGACATAAAGCACTACTGCGGCACAAACACTATATGGATATGTTACCAAAATCAAATGCAATATGTATCCCTTTGGGTGAAATATACTTCCTTTGGAGATTTGGTTTTATAGCACTGTATAAATGTTTAAAATACAGAAATGAGACCAAAGGGAATATCTGCAATCTATACATTTCAAAACTGTTTGGTTTTGTTGGTCAGCCCTCAAGTCCTTCAATAGTGAGAAAAGGCTAATACGGTCACTCCTGGTGGTATACATATGGGTGGGTTTCTAACGGAAACCCACAATGGTGTATTTAGTAAGCAGAACCGCAGAATGGGAAAACTGACAGATCCAATAATGTTTAACCACTTGCTTCTGTATTTCAAAATAAATGTAATTTTTTTTGCTCCTATTCCAAAAACCAATTTTTACATTTTGACTGGAAGGGGCAGCAGACTTGCATTAAGACTTCCATGAGTACTTTTTCCTTGTATCATGTCAGGATGCCCTTGCTGTAAAATGCTATAAATTGCTAGTTGTACAAATCAAAAGCTATGGATGCACCCAGAGAAAGAAGCAAAGAGAGGGACAAAGTCTTACTTTCTCGGTCTTTCTTTTTTAACCGTTTCCTTCTCCTGTCAATAGTCGCTACTTCAGACTTCAGAGACATATAGTACTTTCTTATTTCCTGCAGTTTTTCTTGGAGGAAAACAATTTTCTCCGTGCCACTCATATTATCCAGCTCACCTATAAAAAGGGGACAACGAGGTTAGCAGGGACAGCAAATACACAGAAAACAAGAACGATCTAATTGACAAGTTCCTTACTTAGCTGCAAAGTCCACTTGTATGTCCTGGATGACGAATGCTGGTGTTTTTCTCTATGTCTATCCTTTTCGGTTTCTTTAACATGCGGAGAGGCGACCCTGGCCGGGGATCTTGCCATCTTCTGTGGTTTAGGAATATTTATGTGTTTTACAGGTGTGCATTTACTTGAACTATCAAGTGCAGAAAGGTCTTCGCTGTCACTGCTTTGTCCTAAGAAAAAAAAAAGAAAAAAAATCAAATCAAGCACTCTCTCTTTCAATGTAAGTTAGGTAGTATAGCTTAATGTTTATTGCACTTTTGGAACCGCTTTGTGAATTATTACAGCTTTATAAAGTTACAAAAAAAAAAAAACCAAAACAAAACTTAATTTGTGTCAAATTAAACCGTCGATTGAAATACAGCCGTGTGAAGTGTTTTTTGCCCTCTATATGATGTTTTGGATTGTTGCATATTTTTGGCATTGAAAGTTTCGACAGATCACAACCAAAACTTTTTTATCACTGTGTATTTGTTAAAGAAATGTATACAACACCCAATGGCCTTCGTGTGAAAGCGCAATCACCGCCTTCCTCCCAATTCTCCACACGGATCTGCTTTAACCACGGCACATTCGCAGTTCTAGTCACAGCATTTCAATAGGGTTAAGGTCGTGACTTTTAGAAATTATCCCTGGGTGGAAGGACATGTTGTCACAATCATCACAGAAAGCTCACCTATTCCATTTTTGTCACCCTTCGAGGACGCACTAAGCCGCTTTGGAGTCCGTTTTTGTTTCTTAGCAAGTGACCCGGTACTGCTTTCACTCACCCTTTTAATACCTAAAGTTAGACAAAATAAATTTATATATTAATGTCATCCATATATTTAATTATGCTAAACAACCTTTGTATATATGATTACAATTTTTAAGCAGGACTGAGTGTCATTTAAACTTTAGTTTTGTTAGTAGTATTTAATATGTGACGGAAGACATAACTTCAACAGTAGTTGACCATAACAGCATATACTATGCAGACATGAGAAATGCGTACTCTCCCTCAAATTATCGGGTGCACACCTCAATCATCCCATATCCAGGTAATAAGTGCTTTGCTTCGTATTAATTGCAATGTTTTTTTTAAAAAGCTTGGATTTGTTACATACTCATAATTCCTATAGGGGATCTTGAGTGCTTAAAGCCTCTATTTAGAAGGTACTGTAGGATTAACAAGAACTGATCTAAACGGGAACTTGCCCCAGTTCATTAAATAGATAAATGATAGATACATATCAATAGATGTGATAAACAGATTAAGTTAAGGCATTCTCCAGTAGAATGGGGAAACCTGATCAGAATATGGCTGTTACTGGCAGATATTGGCCGGCAGAGTGTCTCCTTAAGAAACATCGTATTGTGATTTAGAATTAATGTGAAAATGAAGCGTATTCTTTGCAATATTTTAAGAAACATTACCTTTCACAAATAAGATCATTCTTAGAAACCATCATTCTAACGACTTGTTTGGTTTTAATAGTTCATAGAGAAATAAAGCGCTTTCTGCACCATACTGATCCTAGTGAATAACACCACCGCCACCAAAACAAACATACACACAAAGTTCACCTTTCTCGCGCAGTTCTGCTTCTGGCACAGCTACACTGCAGTTGCTGGAAGTGGTGCTAGCTTCAAACCCGTTCGCAGATTCACTTTCACAGAGACCTTCCTGGTACTCCTCTGCCACGCTGTCCACTTCAATAGTTATATCACTCTCACTCTTTACGCTGTGAGATTCATCGTGGCTAAGAGCAAAGGGGGAGGCCGCAGAGTAATTGTTTGGCTGGCCCGCCGCGGACTGTACAGGCGGATGGACCATTTGTGGTTCAGGCTCAGCTTTCTCTATTACAATGTCCTCTACCTTTTCCTTTTCATCAAAATCGTCCAAATCGACTTCATGACAAACCAACGTTTCCGGGCCAATCATTGGCATGGTATCCTGCTCTTCTTTGTATGGGATACTGGTTACTTCGGTTGGTGGCAGTTCCGTTTCCCCGGTCCGAGGGCAGTGCACGTGTTCCAGCTCAGCCGTTAAGGCGGGCATATCCTCATTGACATTCTGGAGCTGCTCCTCGACGACAACAGCATGAAAGGGTTCCTGAGTCTCGTTACTTTCAGTAGGTTTTTCTTCTGCCACAATGACTGGCAAATCTAGCTCACACTCAGTACGCACCTTCTTCTCTGGAGAGGCTTGTTCCAGTGGTTTCCTCTTCATAGCCTTTTTCTCGGTTATCAGTGGTTCAACGGGAAGGTCCACCTCCTTCGTAGTGAAGGAAATGTCCTTATTTTGTAACAACTCCATTGAAGGAAAGGCTACTGTTTCTGGCTCCACGTTGAGTTCTGCAAACAAGTCTTCCTGCATGGCCGGCAAACTCTTTGTGTTCTCAAGAGAAGACTCTTTTGTTTTACTTCGCCTCCCCTTAGGCTTTGGCAGATTGTCTCCCTCCTTTTTCACTTCTTCTATTTGTTCTGTTTGTTTCCCATAAATCTGAACAATTTCCTCGCTTTCCTCGACTTCTTGCTTCAAGGTTTCTACTGGTTTTGCTGGGCTTGTTTCCAGTTCATTTGATACAGAAATAACCTCTTCCTCAGAGCTTTTCTCGATGATGCTGTCATTTGTCTCAGATTCTGTTGCACTCTTTGGCAAAATCTCCTCTTTCATGGGTGATTTTTCAGATATCTCCTCTGATTCACTCTCTGATGTGCTTGAGTCTATGATTTAAATAAAAATGCGTAATGTTATTAAGATATCATTACTTTGAGGACCAAAGATGACCTTTGTGTATGAATGCCAGTCATCATTTCAGGAGATCGCTTTCTGGCAAGGAAGAAGTTAATTATTAAACCCCACTCATTTTGCAGTAATCCTCAAAACATATGTGTTAACTAATATTAAAAATATAGGTTCCATCATTTTAAGAAGCATTAATAAGAAAAGCTGATCATATATAAGTTATTGGTACCTCAGTCTCAACTTGCCATGTTAAAAAAAAAAAAAAGACGTACATGGCAGCGTCACATACTGTAGTTACGTCACATGATGTGCAGGACAAGAACCAGTAAAATGACAATGTAACACTTGCTTTAAACAGCTTAGTAATTTCAGAAATTAGACACTTAAATAACTATTTAAAAAGAAACCCTGCTCCTACAATAAAGGCCAAAACCAAAGAGCTGTGCAGCTGCTGGTCCAGCCAACTTCTCTCCCATCATTCCTACAGCCAGGTCCCCTCTTAGACGGACAGGTCTAATGCTGGATCTTAGGTGGCAGAACTAGTTTCCTAACCTAGGTTTAATATGATGGATATCCCAAAGCTAATATACTTTATTAAAAAAAAGTAACCTTTAGAAATACAAGGTTTCCTAAAACAAAACAGCAAGTTAAGACGTCGGCCAACGGCCACTTTTTCCTCCACAAGCCAAGAGGCTTCTCTAGGGTTTCTGTCCAAATCGCAAAAAGATGATATGGTTGTCTTTTCATCAGAATCGAAGTCAAACTGTATGAGAGACATACTCAAACTCATTCTTAATCTATTTACACAACAGATTTAGGTTTTAGGCTCCATGACCCAGCCACCCCCCTAACATTTCAGTTTGAAAACTATGGGGGGGGCGCACCGTTTGAGCCTCTATCAGAATCATATAGTCCTGAACTGCTATTTGTCTGCCTTTGGTGCACTCCTAACTTTAGGAAATCCAGATAGATTTTCATGAGCCAATACTTTTGATCTGCTCCTATTTTAGATTTAAAAACACAAAAACTAATAAAACATTGCTGGAACAACCTTAGTCAACCAGCATGTCATCAACCAACTGTCCTCTTACTGTCCTCTATCAGCTCAAAGAGAGGTTCCTATTCATCACACAAGTAAGTGAGGGTCCGTCAGCCCGTACATACTGTACCTTCTAATCCATTTGACAGGAAGGAGTTATCAGGCAAACTGTTTCGCAAGGACTTTGTGGAGGTCTTGCTCTCACTGCTTGGTGTTTTTGATCCGGCACAAGCCATGTTAGACTGAAGAGTTGACTTTAGAGGGGGACGCCCTCGTTTTGATTTCTGTTTTTCTTCGTCCTTTTTTTCTTCCTTTTCATTCTCGTCTTTATTCTGCAGACAGAAACAAGAATGGGTTTTACCAAAGTATCAAGACTGCGTCCTTTGCAATTAGTTTTTAGATATTCAAATCAATAATAATAAAAAAACTGAAATACCTTTGTTTTTTTCTTTTGCTTTCTCTTCGGCCCACCTTTGTCTGAAGGCCAGATGATTCTGTCAGCTTTTACCCATTCATCGTACCTAAAAAAAGGTACATCACAATTAATTCATTTATGGAAAAGATGCATTTGTTCAAGGCATGTAATAAGAAGTAAGCCAAGGTTTTATTTCCTGCGTACTCCTCGTCATAACATCCCAACGGTAGAATATGCGATTTTGTGATAAATTTACAGCCAGCATTCCCTAATGTCAGTCTATTACTGTCTATGAATGTAAAAAGTCTGTTGTAATACACAGGGGGCTGTCCTGGAGATATCAGATAATCGCCCACCCTGTGGGAAAGTCTCTAAGGAAACAGACTAACAATGAGCCATTGCATTGTTACCCAGAGGCAGTACGAGTCGGGGTGTTTGTCCAGTAGATTGGGCTAAGATAACTGAGCTAGAACACATAGAAATGGCCAATATACAGCTGGCTGAAAACATTACATAACTCAAATACCAGGTTGAAAAAGAAAGACACCAAAAGGAAACAGCACACTAGTAGTTCTATTAGCCGGAGGTTCAATACAGCGGTAACGGTTTATAAATGGGATGTGACACTTAATTGATGTATGATTTTTTTTCTTAAAGCTACGCCTCAAAGGTTTTAGCCAAACCCAGTCTGCAACCAATCTAACCGAACACAAAGTAAGACGCGTTACATATTTACCTTACATTCCAACCGTAATAATGCACCAGGTACAAGACCTCTCCTCCGTCTGTTTCAGTGCTCTTAATATTAGCTTCATAGATTTTCTGGGTTTTTCCACGGCCATATTTCACCTTTACTTTGGTGCCCGCTAGACAATCTCTCTCTTCAGAGTCCTCTTCTTCTTCTGTATCTCCTTTATGTTCCATCTCCTCTCTTCTGTACACGGTAAAAGTAAAAGGTGGTTATATACCCTAGAAATCACCAGCTAAAAAAACGATGTCTGATTAGCATGCTGACCAGCTTACCATTACCTGTAAATTATTTTCAATTAATGACAATATAGTGATAGCCGGACTCACATTTCAGATCTCTTTTCATCATCTTCGTCCGATTCCTGCTCGGACTCATCTTGCTTCCTGGCTTTTCGCTCGCCTTTCAGTTTGCACGGCAACATCCTACACCCAGGAGTTGTTTCACCTTCCTTCTTCTCCTCAATTTTCTCTGCATCTTCTAGGTCTTCGTCGTCTTTGTTTTCCTTGTTGCTGTCCTTTCGTTTATCGGCATCGTCGGGATCCTTTGTCACGGGAATGACACCGGGCATGAGTTTCCGTCTCCCCTGGATTTGGAAGAACACATTGTTATTTCTTATTTTGCCTGCATAAAAACGTATAAATATGGATGGCAGAAAAGGTGTCATCATGGCTTTGTGTTAGTAAATAAACATGTATTCAGTATATTCCTGCCATACCCTAGACTTAATTTCTGCTTCCTCCTTTCCAAGGTCACTGCTTGAATCGGAGTCATCTTCCTCTTTAACGCTCACATCTGATGGAAGTACAGCGGCCTCCTTCCCTTCACTGCTCTCCATTGGCTTTTCCTCGGGCTCGCTATCTTCTACTGGTTTAGGATCATTGTGATGAATAGTCCTAAACTGAATATCCGCAGAACGACAATACTCCTCAAATCCATAAAGGTACCTTTTTGTTAAAAAGAAGAAGAATTTAGTTTTTTTAATACGGGTTTAAGTTTTAAAAGCAAGCAAGTCTAGAACCCAACTAACTTTCAGGGACCACAGAAGCAGCAGATCGATGTATTGCGTGGCAGAGGACAAAAGCGAGCTGGAGGGAGATTGGGAGACTTGGCAGGTATAAGAAAAAAATACTCACTTTTTGTATGCGGTTTTTACATTGTAGGATGCTGCGGAATTCAATATGGGAATACCAAGGTCCATATAAATTTGCTTCCAGACAGCGCCACTTTCAATCTTCAGAAATGAAAATAAAAAAAGTTAAAACATATAGAAAGTTTTTATAACAAAATTAGTAAACATAAATATAATTGAAGTTTCACTTACATTGTCACAACCTCCCTGAAGATACACAAGTCTAAAGAGTTTGAACAGGTTTAGATCCTTGTAACCCAACACCGGTGGCTTGTTGATTGGTGTACCTAGCAGAAATATTCGGGGGAAAGCCATGTTAATGCTATGATCATGTGCAATAAAACACGCGTGTAAAGGAAAGGAATGACGGGTTATGGATTATTTAGTTATTGCACCAGAATCGGACATCTTCAGGGCAGCAGAAATGCATAACTGAATAGTAAGTAAAAGTCGGCCACGTTCGTTAAAGCAGTAATTCGGAGACCCTGGCATGCAACCTTTAATCACCAAAAGAATACTGCCATTTTAATTCGATGGATAAGGAGCTGGTCACAAAGAGGATGTTTTCGAGGTGAACTTGAAACCTAAGCAGCGGATATATTAAACGTGTCTGCGCATGACACATTCAATCGACTATTCGAGGAGGAAAAACCAAAGTAACAAAAAAAGATGCCGTTTCAGGCTACAGAGTGATGTAGGAAGTATTCTTGCTTCTGTTGATGACACAATGAGGATTTGCAGCCAGCCGTTCTGCACGGCTCCCTTACAAAAGGAGATCAGCCTTAAGAAAGTTGTGAAGATAGGAAGTGTGAACTACGCAGGGACTTTCTCCCCAAAATGATGAGGGTAGGTGAAAACTTTAGGGCCCCCACACAGACCGACCAAACTTACAGAACGAGTCACTGCCTTGGGGAGGCGAGCACCCCTGTGGCATGGGCCATTGGTCAAGTCAGTGGGTAGGGACAGCCTACAGTCTGATGCCTGGAGGCAGCCGCTGCAAAAGTAGAAAAACCGGAATCAGGTTCATGATAGGTCTCCTTATCCATACCTTCATGAAACAACCATTGGCAGCTTGGTCAGAGTCACCTGAAATCCCCTCAATTTTGCTCTAAACGGCTACCGAAATTTTAGCATGTCAACAGCCGAAGGTAATCTGTGTAATACTCATAAGCTTACAAATAAGATAAATCATCAAAACACATTTAAAGAATGAAAATACGTTTAGCGTTGCATCAACACCACGGAATAACCTATTTTAAAAACATGAACAGGTTTAAGTTTGTTATAGAAGGTTTGGAAACAAAATATCAGACAGAAACAGAGCATTAAAAAAATTGTTCCCAGAAGTGCTGCTGCCGCCTCCTCCCGGTCCTTCAATGCAAAGCCGCTCTCCGACATACAGAAGCCGGCGGTCCATAGAATCGCCACCAGAGGAAGAGACGCGGCCCGCTCTGTGATGACAGTCCTGCTCTGCAATGGCGTCTAGAAAGTGGGGACCATCGGCAGGGGAGTAAAAAGGGGGGGCTCAATCTTTGCATAAAAAGGGAAAACTGGAACTTTAAATATATGAAATAAAGCCGTTTAGTCTCCACTAATCAGTTACACATTTCCATCAATTACTTTAAAATTGTACCTTTAGATTGCATTGACACATGAAGGAGAGTATTTAAACATTAAAACAAACTATACTGTACCTCTGTCTTCCATAAACTTGTAAAGCTGCTGAAGAAAGTTGTCCCTTTCCTCCGGGTCGGCCTCTTCTTCAGGCTGGAATAAAAAGAATCTCAGTTGGATTTTGCAGTCCGTAACTTGTGAGGAGCGATAACGAGTTAGCGAGAGTTTGCAAACACATACCCGCAGTGGAAGTGGTAAATATAGGGGGTATATATAAAAGATTTAAAAAAAACAGACTGCAGGTAGTGAAACCTTTTCTTTTTATTTTTTTTATACAAGCCATTATGGGGGGGATGATTTGGGGAGAGAGAGCGGTTATTGGATGATCCCGGACTGTAAATTAGGTTTCTTTCCTCTCGGTGTTTACAAGTAGTCAGTGAGCCGTTAGCTGAAACATAAAGTCCGACAAAAGACTCTGAGCTGATATTTTTTTAGTACTTTAATTCTTATCTGGATCAGTTGTATTATGTGGGCAATTATCCCTCCTAAAACCCGGAGATTTGATGCTTTATAAACACTGTTGAAAGTATTGAAACTTCTAGCCTTTGCGCACCGGAATGACTCGTGGACGTGAAGGCTGGCCGCGTGTGTAAGATGGCCGGCCGTGTACAACGTTCGCACGGGATTTCTCAGGGAGACCAAATCAGCGATTAGTAATAAGAGGAGACGTTCATTGACAATGACAAGCAGAATAAGAAGAGCGACGCAGGAGAACGGCTGCTTACGGCTCAGAACAACAACTTTCAGACGGACATTTAAACTGAAATATGTTTGGAAAACGCTATTCGGTTCAGTGCAGTTTTCCAGTATAACTCTGTGCTGAACACGTAAATTACATACACCTTCAGCAAAGCAATTCGGTGAAGGACTGCGAAACCGCAAAGGATGTTAAAACGATCAGGAACCGTGTCGCCCAAAAGCGACACATTACAACGTAGCACATTACAGACAGAACATGAACGCTGAACGCGAATGCCTGCGCGCTACAAAAAGATTTCTCTGCCGGAAAACAATGGAGAAATCGTCTGACAGCCGTGGAGCCTCATGGCTACACAATAATAAATAAAGGGCTTTCTGCTTCTCTCAGCCGGCCCTGTATTGCGCGAATGCACAATCACGAAAGGCTCCTCGCCGTCTGATTATTTGCAGAGCGGAGACAGACATATCGAGCCGGCTCCCACCCAGCTCTGTCCTGGCCGATCTTTCAGAGCCGGATCTCTACATTCAAAACAAACAAAAAGAATCCATGGCCAGAGAATGAGAGCCCCTCTCGCCATCACTCCTCCTAAACGATACGTAGATCGCACTGCACGCTGACCATGTCACGGTCCCTAGGAGCCGGTACAAAACACAGACGAAGCAGCAGCCTTGAAGCCATGCTGCCTGCAGCATCCGACGGGCCCGGCGCAAATAGCATCACACAATGCTTACCTACCAACGGCGTTCCCTTTCAGAGAGGAATTGATCATGCGTGTCCCAGCTAAGCAGGCTGGCGTGTGCGGCGTTCACACAGGCCTGCCGTGTGCGGGGAATCTACACGCATTCCCTCCCTTACGGGAGAAATCAGACATTACCCGAAGAAAAGAAAGAGACAGCCCCGCTTCAAAGCATCTGGCGAACCTCCCCTGGCAGCTCGCCAAGCCTCTGCTCAACCTTCCTGTCCAGGCAGAGCATGCGCGCTCCTACCCAGCACCAGGTTTCCATAGCAACACTCTAGGCAGCCCCCGAGTAGAGGGGGGGGGGGGGGTGTTGTGTTTTCCCATAGACAAAAAAAATTCCTATCAGTGGCCATGTAAGAAAAAGCTTTCTCTGCTAGAGTCACACACAATAAGGATGAGAGCGACGCGTAACGTGGGCCACCGACACCACATACGCGTGCAACCGACACGCAGCCTGCTTTCAATGATATCCGGCTGCTGTGAGAGAATATCACGCTTTCTCAGCCCAAAAAGGGCAAGTGCAACACTCCAGCATTCAAACAGTTAATAGTTTTTGCTCATACAGACAAAACTATCACGTTAAGCCGGGTGGTAATTTTGGGGCCGAATGGAAACGGACTGATGACCTTTGACTGCACACCACAAACCGGAGACCAGCAGGTAGCAGAAACATGTTCGAGACGACAAGAGAGACGAGCGCTGCCATTCACACGCATCGTGCGGTCAGCTGACATCAGACCGAGTCCCGCAGACACGTTGAGACGTCGCGGAACATCCGCAAACATTTCTTACATTTATTATCAATTAAAAGGTTTCACAGCCCAGAAAGTTTTGTACTTATCAACAAAATACAGTCACCTGTTACCCCTCACAGCTCCGAATACGCAGAGTGAAAAGATATTGAAACTTCATTCCTCCGCTCCTGGAATATTTCATCAAAGCCGATACTTTTTTGGGGGCTAACAGACGGAATTAGCGAGACCTCCGAGGTGGCGAAAGCTTACATGACTTTACATAGTCTTCTACGCCTGCCCAATAAATGATACCAACTTCAACAAACGCTTCACACACCCAAACACCCCCCGGCTCCACCGGTCGGCAGTCCTATTTCTTCAGGTCAGCAGAAGTTTAGCCGTGCCGGCCCCTGGATGAGGCGAGCCGTAGCCCGTTTAACCTTTTATTTATTATTAAAAGTTCCTAGTTAGGAGGGCAACAGAATGATGTGACGCACACTTTCTGGCACCCAGCTGGTTAAACTTCATAGGGGAAAGCAACACCAACGCTGCAGACATTTGACTCAGACATGACGAGAAGAGCAGAAAATAATCCGATGTCCCCGGTGTAAAGATACAAATGGCGTACATGGACACCCGCGGTTCTTTCTGCGGTCGCCCTGATCAATGTGCACACGTTATATCACGTCAGAGAGAATAGAGAGTGCGTCAAATACACGCAAAGCCTGAACAACATTAACGGCATGAAATATCACGTCACATTGTGTCATCCGGCAAGACTCGGCTCGCGGTTACATCTCTAAACGGACCTATCCCACAAAAACAGAATTCGCTTGATTCTAGAATACCTTATTTGCCCTTTTAGAAAGGTTTTTGGTTTCTAAAAAGGTCCACAATAGAACGCCCGGGAATTAAAACGATATCTTTACAGAGCAATCACACATAAGAAGCAATAAGGCACCGAAATAGAATATAAGCTCAGAGAAGCAGGGATGTGTAACTTTGTTTGCTTCAATGACACACAATAGCTGCAACCTTGGCTTGTATCAGGTGTAGAAATCTGTAGATTTTATTGAAAAAGCCGCATCAATCTTTAAAACAAATCAAACTGCAATTGGGCACAGGGGTATCTTCCATACGGCAGCTTCGCTTACAGGGTACGACGTGTTACAGGGTACGACGTGTTACAGGGTACGACGTGTTACAGGGTACGACGTGTTACAGGGTACGACGTGTTACAGTGTTCACTGAAGCCTGACATTTGCTTATTCACTATCGCCCTGGTGCTCCCCACACTCCTGAGCGTCAGGGTTCGGTAACCATCGGTGGCGACAACCACCAACCAGAACAATATATGTTGGTGGTCAGGAACTTCACATGTAGGCAGAGCCGGGTCAAGAGAGTAATAAACACAACTGTCCCTTTAAATTTACCTAAAATACCCAGGGTTTCTGCTTTATGTTTTAAGTCAATGAAAACCTGCGAGTGGCAGATGATGGTGAATCCTGCAGTCTCAAGTTTGCGTGTATCAGGTATTTTGTTGCTTTTATTCACAAAGAAGCAATACATAGAATTAAGTACGTACGGCGATTGCCGGATCTCTTTAAGCTGAGGGATAAGAATCCAAAATAACTGACCTCAGCTTCTTCGTCGGCATCTTTATTCTGTTCGCCGTCGCTGACATCCGCCTCTCCATCTTCGTCATCGCTGCTGGAGGACTCGAGGATCTCGCTCATGTCCATTTTCCAAGCGTCTGGGACAGTTCTTGACTTTAAGAAAGCAACGGCTTCTGTTACACCTAAAACAGAACAAGTATGAACGGGTGAATACATACATCGCACATCCCCACGACCAGCATCCATTAAAAAAAATGGCATGTCAAAAAATACTTCGTTTTTACATATTTCCATAAATACAGCAAAGTAATTACGTTACATACACGACAAGTAAAGATGTGCTTTATTTTACCCAATGTGTTTAGAATTAACATTTCCATATGGCATAGTCTGCCACCATCTCGCCAGAAAATCTAAACATAGTCTGCATTTTTCCGTATAGAACAGGTCGTTACGATAACCCCAGAAACCGATATACTCGCAAATGTCTTATATAAGCCGCTATAAAACATGATGAGTCTGGAGTTTCAGGTTAATCTCAACAAGGACCTCTTACTGATTGTTTGCAGGTAGCGTGGGTATGGCTCGCTTCGATCAGCACTTTCTCCAGGCTGTATGTATGTATTCATGTATGTATGTATGTATGTATGTACTTAGTGGGTTGCATATACAGACTTCCACATCAATGTGACACTGACAATGTACTATAGGAGAGATAAATTAAAGGGTAGTTTGCCTAGAATAGAATCCAATACTTTATCTCAATGGCCTCATCTGCTAACCCACGAACTATCTTTATCTGGCATGATATCAGAAAACGTTCTTGTTTTGGTCCATATGAATGCAGCAATAAAAAGCTTATTTTTCACATTGCTGACACATCCGGTGCTGGGATCTCCCACACGACTGAACAGTAGCTTTCCGACTCCCAGGGGTCCTAATCCTCCTTATTTAATTAATCTCCATTGTTTTGTTTTTTTTCCTCTTCCGGGATCAGTGAAGCAAACTCGTACCCCATGGAAGGAGCAGCGCTCCACGAGCCCTCCACCTGTTCAGTGAACAGCAGGTGCACAGCCGGGTCTGACACACACGTCACCTGTTAACATGCAGGTCGCTCCTACTGCGGCACGACCACAGAAATCTTGTGTTTCATCCATAAGGAAGAACCGGCTAAAATGCAATACCATGAAGGAGATCAGATTTACCAAGCAAGAGGAAGCACATGGAGGCCTTCATGGTATACATATAAAACGGACAAAGTAGTGAGTGAGTGAGTGACTGAGAGAGTGAGTGTGTGAGTGAGAGAGTGAGTGTGTGAGAGAGAGAGAGAGAGAGAGAGTGAGTGTGTGAGAGAGAGAGAGAGAGTGAGTGTGAGAGAGAGAGAGAGTGAGTGAGAGTGAGTGTGAGAGAGAGAGAGAGAGTGAGTGTGAGAGAGAGAGAGAGAGAGAGAGAGTGAGTGAGTGTGAGAGAGAGAGAGAGAGAGAGAGAGAGAGAGAGAGAGAGAGAGAGAGAGAGAGAGAGAGAGAGAGAGAGAGAGAGAGAGAGAGAGAGAGAGAGAGAGAGAGAGAGAGAGAGAGAGAGAGAGAGAGAGACAGACACATTTGCTTTTATCGATCGTTTTAGTCACCAATGTTAAGGTCGCACGGATTTCCTCATGTGCCACCAAGGCTGGTTAAGACATGAAAACCAACCAGGTGATGGGGGGACAATTTGTTGCATTAATCTGCATTATTCAAAGCGATAGTTTAAAACTGAGCCATGAAGTTATATAAGCATTTTCTTCACAAGCCATATTGTGCTCATGCTTTGTAAATAACGTACGTTTCTTTTATGAATCCATGAAACAACCCGATAACCTGCTGCTTCGGGGTGTATAATTGTATTTAAACGTCTTACGCAGTGCAATGTTTCTGTAACTGGTGTATAGCGCTGATCAGGACCATCAAAAAAGGTCATCAAGGCAACTCAGGTAAAGCCTAGGCGCTCCAGAATGTGTTTCAAACACTTTAAACTAAAGGGACGGTGTTTCCAAAAGCAAATGTCTATTCCTTTAGGTTTCCCAAAGATGTTTATCGGGGGGGGGGGGCAGCAGCTGTGCAACCAAACGATTTACTACAACTGAGCTGATGAGTAGAGTCTCCTTTGTAAATAACAAGCGTTCGACTGCGGAGAACTGCAAAAGCTCAGAGGACCCCGAATGCATCCCTACAGGGACTGACAAGGTTTATTTGCACCGTCAGATCCTCGCAGGACTCTTGCGGCCCCCGTACTACCAGAAGCTCTGCCCATACGGACGACAGACTCCATGGAAAGCGGGCAAAGGAGTTACGATAAAACCAGTATCTGATGCTTACATACAGTTTCCTAATATTTTGGAGAGAAAAATAAAAGCTATACCAGCGTGTTTGTGACAAAATGTAAACGTTGAATCATTTGTTCACACTATTCTACTTGTAGAGTTCTGCAAGACAAACACGTTTCATCACAACAAAGGAATGATTATCCACTTACCCGGCTTGCCAAAATATTCTGACTTCAGTGCATCAACGTCAAGTTCAGTGATGTCTTTTCTTGCAATTGAATGGCTTAAAAAGATATAACATTAACTTTACATCAGTAAATTTAACTAAAAAATACACACAAAAAGTAAACTAAACACTACTTAAAACAACGCAATGTTTTATATTTTAATAAGTTTGGAAAAGGATTGTCTTCCCAACTTATCCTTTTGGACACATTTTCTTGCACCAAGACACCTACCACCAATGAAAATAGACAAGCTCGACCATTTCACGTGACAGAAAACATACTTAAGGCGAAAAAGTACCTATGACACGCATTAAATAAAGCAGTAAACATAACATTTTCAGTAATTAGGGAGTTTAGAAACGTTCCCAGTGACAGTACGCAGTATATAAATACGAAATGCCGCTGGGAGGGTAAAACTGGTTCCTTCACTACTGCTCATCAGAAGTGAAAGATTTGGGGGCTCCTTAAGGAAAAGCAATAATTCACCTAATGTTTTTATGCTAGCCAAACAAACAGTAGACAGGGCCAGTGCTGGCAATTTAAGGCCGGCAACTGCCTGATCACAGAAGCGCAGCGGCCACACGCTACACTTTTAAGGTTAAGTAGAGCTCAGAAGGGCATATCTGAACACATGAACCTGAGTGGCGATGTGGAAGGGTTTCTACCATACCAGGTACGTCATTGGTCCTCTAGGAACACTTTTCATGATGTACCTTGTATGACATTGGTCACAAAGGGGTTAAAGAGGAAATGCTGCTTGAACTAATAAGGGTTAATGAGATGGCAGGATACTTTTGCTTTAGCTCCCTGCATTCACTATACATTACGACGGTCAGATCCCAATGAGCTTGTGCTGCAAGAAAGGTTTTGCTGGCCTGCATGATGTATTAACTATATCAGGGAGATTCCTCACTCATGGAATTTTACGTTCTACAGGACCGGCTCAGCCCTTCACCCTGGAGAAAGCAATAGGACTGGCACTTCATAACGAATAGCAACGCGAGCTTTAAAACCACAACTCTCCTAGTAGTGTATTAACCCCATTGACGACAAGCAGCACCTTAATGTGCCAGAGATAACAATGCAGAGGAGTAATAAACCAAAGTTAAGAGGGCTGCTTCTATGGTTTCTAAGTCATATATGGTCTATCTTGAATATGGAAACATAACCTCTTACGGTGCCCTGAGAGACCTGAGAAAAATGACAAATCGGCTTAAAGCAATGTTATGTCACAGAAAATGACGAAACCAGAACACTTGTGAATGATACAAATTCCTCGCTCAGGTTTGTGAAAAATTTATTCTAACTTAAAAAAAAACAAAACAAAAAAACTTACAATTTTGAATCTGCAAACGATCGAAGCAAACACTGGTCTTTTTTCACGGCCGTGTCATCACTGCAGCTGGGAGATACGACCTGAGATAAGGAAACATGTCTGTTATATAGAAAGCAAGGCTCCGAACCTTAGGCTTAAATACATCAACATTACCTATATTTTGACCATTGCACTGATTTCTCATACAACCATCACACTAATGCATTTTTCCGTAATTGCAGCATTTTATCCCCCCCCTTATTGCTGCACTTTCAATACAGACACTAAAAAAGTATTTACCCCGATCATGCGATCATCGCAGTGCAAACAAAGCCGATGCCAGTCTACACAGAACAGGTTTGTTATTACAGAAATGCCCTAATTCTAATCTCTTGTTCGCCTTTCCAGGAGTTTAAATTTCCCACATTAGGTGGAGCTGCAGGACACCGAGAGAAGCGGATTCCCAACCGAAACGAAGACGGAGATTTGTTTGTATTTTCCAGAAATACACTTTGGGCTGATCAGTCCCTATTATCCGATGAACGCGGCCGCGCGGGGAACACAACTTCACATGGCGGCAGATACCCGGCTCCTGTTTAATGACAGCTGTTACCACGTAAGAGAACGAGCCGTGTTTGTGAAATGAGGGAAACAAAGCAATGGCTGCAAACTGCTGAATCAAGTTAAAAAGAAGCACGAGCGCAGCCCGGAGATGCACCTTGTTACATACGATCTTACTTCAAATGTCACCGTTTACTAGATATTCACTAATCATTTTAGTCCCATGTGCTGCTGCTTTCTGGTTGGTTGAATTATTTACAATTGCCAAGTTCGTTGTGATAGGAGTTACAATCCATCAATTGATGTGGACTTTCCATGGGCTACATAATGAAAACACAAACCGGCGTAGATGCCTCATGAAAAGAGAATGGTTTTTATGCAATAAATCTGCCCAAGCGTAGCGTCCGCATGTGAAAAGGGCATCAGTGACCCTTCGTTATACTGGCTTGTCCGGTGACAATGGCATCAGCTTTCTCACCTCTCAGCTAAAACACAAAAAGAAATTCCGCTTTGCTGAACCGGGGCTTTTTCCAGATGATTCATGAGAAAAGAAAAAGACTTGGCAGCTCTAACAGATATACCAAAGATCTCCGCGTAAAAACCACCATGACACGAGTGCAAGCGACCAAACACAACAACTAGTTAGCGAACTAATCCAATGCAAATACAGGGTGACCATCGACATCTACCGGCTTCTATTTCTAGAGTAACTTGTAATGGAAAGTTACGGCCAACGTGTAAAAGTGTCCCAGATCACGAGAAGCTCATTGAGACTTTTATGTTGCTTTGTGAAAAAAAATGACGTTCACATTGATATTCTCAGATTTTCAATAAATCTACTTCTTATGGAAGCAAGTCGGGTTCACAGGGTTTTTTTCTTCTCTTTCAATCTGGCGGCTCCGATGGGAAGCCGGGGAGAATGCCGCCATCAGGCTCCCTCAATAAGAGAAAAAGTGAATTGAACAAACCAGCATATTTCATGAACGTCAAATTCCCTTCACTCGCCAGCAAGGATTACGCAATCGGCACAAGAAGAACGTTTTTGAAAGTTTCAAGCTTTGATAAACATTGTAGGAAATGGCAGAAATTTAAGAAGAAGCAGTAGGATGGCAGATCTCGCACACAGCACACCAAAGAGATTACAAAAGGGACTAACAATTTGGGGTTTCCCTTTCTGTTTAGGTGCAAACACACACACACACGGCAAAGATTTCAGAAACAGCCTTAGAGAGAATAAAAGCAAATACATAGAAACAGCAAGGTGAGCAGACACTCTACAGATAGACCCCGGAGCACAGACCCTTTTCTGCACACCCAGAGCTGGATATATCATCATGCTTTATAGTATTACTTTAGAAAACTCCCTCCATGGCGCCATTAACCCTTTCTTTAGTACCAGAAGTGCTACAATTATGTATGAAAAGAGAAACGAAGCACATGTTATAAGCTTATCATAGACAAATTCTATACAAGGAGAGCCCTTCGGAGCTAATCTAAGTTAACATCTTGTCCATTCCTCCTATATATAAAGACTGTGAATATTACGAAGCCTGGCACTCACCAGCGCTGGAAACCATTCTTTTGACGAACTACATTTCACGCCAACCACTTTGCCCAATAACTCGTCATTGAGGCGTTTTGTATCCTCATCTTCTTCTTCACTGCTCTCCTCTTCTTTCTCGTCTTCAGTCCTATGTGAAAGAAAGAAAACAAAATGAAAATCTGTGTCTTTGCTTTGTACGGCACCGCGTCACACCTCGCTGGTGGAAGTCATCTCAATCGCAGGTCATGCTTCAACGCATTTAACCTCGTATGTATTAAGTTAGCTCTGTCATTTCCCTATTTCATGTATACGTGGCGATTCCCTATAAATATGATTATATGCCAATAAGTCTAATTGTTTCAGTGATAATATTTGACTCCTCAATAGCAAAGATCTACGATGCAGATCAAATATCTAAACCAGTTCCGAAGTTCTCTCCCTTCCTCTACTCTCACAAAATCAATCAACTGATTAACAGCAGGCAAAAGACTAAGAGAAAGAAATAATGATACAGATCGTGTGAACATTCAAGAAGTTATGATCGCTGCATCAACGGCATCGCTCCGCACCAATGCATGCGTTGTAGCGTACAGAACCTTAAAGGTAGGATTTTAACCTAGAAATCATGGTGTATGCGCTAGCTCCAAGACAAAAAACAGCTGACAGAGTATAAAATTATATTTAATAGATGCGTATTGTGTCAATATTTAAAATACCTAATTCAACAAATAAAAAACAATTGCTATAATATACAATTTGCAAAAAAAAATGCCAGTGATCTGACGCGTTTCGCCCTCAAGGGGCTTCTTCGGAGGATTTTTAGAGCTGGCTTTGTAACCTTTAAGGCCGGTTTTGCCCGCTACCCCGATCGGCTTCCTTTTTAGATTTCAACGTACTTCTAAGTAATAGACTGGCAGAGCTAAACTGCTAATAATGATTGAAGCATCTTAAAAAAAAAAAACCTAAAACATACAAACAGCGCCATTTAACGGGAAGCAATTATAACATTATCAGAAATTGCTCCAATGATTACACCCGATATAATAGGTTACTGCAGACAAGGGAGTAATCACCATGGCTACTTTGTAATTAAATAGTCACCGGCACGCGGGTAAATATTTTCTTCTGTGCCGTTTTGCTGTTCTCAATAAGGAAGAGGGTGCAGCCGAAAGCATTACTAGCACAGGTACACGCAAACTTATACTTTAACCTATTCGGAAACAATCGTGTATGAGGACGACATTTTTAATGTTGACTGTGAAGTTTACATTCAGTGTAAATATTTATTTAGGTTTAAAAAATAAAAAAAACATCAGCAAATTAATATTCCTACATAAAATCAGGTGCACTACCAGCAAAAAAGGGATAAAACAAGGAATTACAAATCAGAGCTTATTTAAACAATGCTGTACAAAGACATAGGTGGTCAAGGTACTAAAGAATCCTTCTCTCAACTACCTGGGGTAAATAGAGGTGTCAATGTCTGATACCTTTATCAAGGGATAGTTCTTAACAGTGTGTTACTCAACTTACCCCAAGATGCTTTAAACTGGGGCTAGAATACCGGCAAGATATTGTACTAAACACAACACATGGCTGGCTTTTGTTTTGCATTATTAGCTGAAACGTACATTAGTATGGTTAACATCCATAGTTGTAATCTTTTTTAATCTAAACATACAATGCTTTGTACCATGTATATGGTTATTACAGTTATTAGCTTGAAAAGGGTCAAGCGGGAGCCTTTTTTTTTTTCCTGCCTTAAGGTCTGTCCTATTATTGTTTGTCTTTCTGCTTTACTGATAGATGCCCTCTCTCTCCATTGCCGGAGTCATATTTGTGCATTTATATTCTGGCAGACTGATCCAAAGGTATGGCTATATAATGTGCCTATTGTAATTGTCGTCAATTGTCATGAACGTGTCAGATTAACATACTGTAACATTCGGTAAGGTCATTTCAAACATTTGCAAAGTAAACAGATATTTAATGAGCAGCATAATTTTTTTTTATATAACGAAAACAAATTAAAAAGACTTGTAAAACACATTACTTACATCGGGAGGGAGGATCTTCTTCCCCTGTTGGATTTTTTCCCAATGACTGGAGTGCCGAAATGCTCTGGGTTTGTTAGCGGGAGTTGATCCAAGGTCTATGTGGGAGAAAATCAGAGATTATCATTTACTCTACAGTAAATTATAACCAATGTTAAATAGTCAAACTGTATAAATATAGTTACCTCGCTTTCAGCAAAATGCCTTTCGCCCTTTAAGCACAATGATGTACGCCTTAAAGTCCTTTCATCACCATCATCAAAAACTGTATTAAGCATAGATTACATTAGTAACAAACAAATATCAAGAACATGCAGCCAAATAAATACTCATTCCTCAAATAAAGTGTTAAGACTTTACACCTCAAGAGAAAAAAAAACCACAAACTGTCCAACGAGATGTGGAATATCGTTTACTCAATCCGAAAAAACTGGATTTAACCGCATTAATCTATTAGAAGGGATATTAAATATGACCAGACTGATCCAAGTGTACAGTAACGCTATTATATGCACCAAAGTGCACTAGGTGCATGGAGTGTCCCTTTAGAGGAGAAGACATGAGCTTTTGCTCCAGCAATGTATTTTGATGAGATGCTAGGTCTACATCACAAAATGGGGCAAATTTAAACAAAATTATAGTAAAGTGAATACACTTTATTCCCACTCTACTATAAAGAAGTGGATCATTCAATCATTTGGTGAGGTTTTGCCATTACTCACCCACGGTGTACCAGCTGGCATCGGTCAGTTTACTTATAACGGCCTCCTGAAACGCCCCATCGGGGGTTTTCATTTCAACGGTCGCGCCAACCTACAGATAGCAACATCACATAAAATGTCAGAATACGCAGTCCTTGGTGTGAATAATGGATGTAACGTTTTTATGAACAATACACGCTGTATTTTATCAATATTTGCACAATTATCATTATTATACGTTAACATTGTATGCATCAGGTACTGCAACAGGTTAACCCACTAGGAGCAACAGAATTCACTATCTTTTAGTAATTTAAGCTGTAATACTACGAGAAGGTCAGACCGTAGCGCACGTTTGATTTAAATAACCCAGCTTTGTTACTAGAACACGGTGACATTTGTAAAATACAATACCCGTGTACTTTCCCCAAAATTATTAACCTTCACAATTACGTTACACTGTAAGAACTATAAAAATAACACAACCAGATGACATGACCTTAAGTGTCACTACAAGAAGACTCAGCCGGGCACAAAATGTAATGAGCAACGTTAACCCTTTATAAAAGATTCCGAACAACCCAGTAAAGGAAACATTACTATGAGACAGAAGTCCAGTAACATATGTGATGTTGAGACGCAGATACATAGAGAGTTCACACATCTATCAAACCACACAAAGCCGTACGGGCACGATGTTATAGAGGGAGACACTCAATTTTCATCGCACCAATGTAATAGTTTGGCCACAGCATAATAATTATAAAAAGTAGATTTGCTCAAAAAAAAAAAAAAAAAAGTTTTGCAGATCTTTGTGCTGGAAATAACTGAAAAATATAAAAATCTCAACCGCAACTACAATATGTATAAAGGCTAATGACCACGCATACAGAGAAGAGCAACTTTAACACTCACTTATATACGACTCCCATGTACTTACATCTGCCACCTTCGCCATACCTCCTCTACTTTGTAATGTCGGAAGTTAATCTGTAAGCACGTTTACTTTTGGGAGTAAAAGTTCCAAAAAAACCCGACGTAACTTGTGTGTAGTTTATAACAGAGGTCAAAGCTTTTATAAAACTTAAACATCTTTCTTAAAGTAAATCCATTTAATATTCTGTATGACAAAAAATACCGTCATATTATATAGACTGGTAACAAATATCCTGCCTATCGTTCCAACAACTGTGCTACAAGTTTAGATATAAGATGTCAAGTCAAGCGTTTCATTCTGTGATTAATATCATATGAAAGAAATTAAAGTTCAAAATAACCACACCATATTTACAAAGACCGAGCGCACCCCGTTTTCAGTCAATTCCAGTAAAGAGAAGCAGCGCATAACTTACCCGTAAAGGACCTTTTACTTGGTCATCCTGCAGCAGTTGTGTAGAATTATCCTGCTTCAAGGTAACCTAAAACAAGACAAATGAGAACCATGTCTATAACAGCGGTAATAACCAGAAGTCCACGGGAACTTTTAGGAGACAAGAAGCACGTTTCTGTTTGATGAACATAAATCCAACAGAAGCCAGCACAGAAAGTGTGGCGGGTTACTTCGGTCAGCTTTGACAAATAACGTGGTTTAATCTTAAATAAACTTCCGTTTTCTGCAGAGCCGGGGGTTACTGGGGGGCTTGATTAAAAATATTTATGAACCATCTGCAATGTACCTTAACTTTCACCAAGCGCTTCACTGTTTTGATCTTCGCCTCACAAAAGGCACCACGGTACTTGGCACTGACATCGGTTCCCACTGTAAGATAGGCAGGCTCATCTGCTGCCTAAACAGACAAACAGACGCGTTATACGGGGAGAAAAACTTCATTCTGTGACAGCATTCTCAACGCATTTCTGACAAGAGTATAAGAATGGCTTATTAACAGGGGGAGATTAATCATATTCAGAAGAAACCAAGGTACTTTCCCAAAGATGCCAGCATGTTGCCAAGCCGTACACATGTATGTATATGTATATGTATATGTATATGTATATGTATATATATATATATATATATATATATTATAATCCATGAGGTGATCTGGACACACTGTCCACAATTTATAGGGTTGACTACTTTTCAGTATCCTGGTACCGATGACCCTCTTTGGAAGTTCGATCTTTAATGATATTTCTGATACTGACAGGCACTTCATTCGAGTTTTGTATGGTATAAAACTTTATACGCCCAGTATTGAAGGGTCATAGAACTTTTTTACCTAAATACTGGTAGCAAGTTATTCCCAAACAATACAATAACCCCTGTTAGCTGGACGGGTTCATGTGTATCTGCAATTACCAACAGCGCCTGAAATCCTACTGAAACACATGCGGAATCTGCCACACAAGCAGCATCTTGCTCATATTCAGTGATTATAACTACATACCGGGGGAAGCAATTCATTCTTAGGGTAGGAAACTTAAAAGAACATTTTCTATACATATATCCACAAAACAGGAATCACACCGATGCCAACCAATAAAAGTAAACACAGTGAGGGGGACACAAAAACCAGACACTTACTGCTGGATATGATAATTTCCACAAGATCCGCATTTACTTATAAAATGCTTCTACCGCTTTAATACAATACAAAAAATATAGGAAAGGCTTTGACGAAAACAAAACGTGCGCAGCACAATCGTTACACGCCATTCTTTGCCATGTAAATGTTGCTGTGTATTTAACATCAGAAAGCGGTAAAAACAAACGAATACAAAGTACCCAACGGAAGCAAAACAGTAGCCGAAAACTTATTTATGATTACAAATAACAACATCCAGATACCAACAAGCACAAAGTGACCAATTTATAGATATATATACACACACACACATATATATATGAATACGACGATGCGGCAGTGAGCTTTTGTGAACACAGAAATAGGAGATATGAAGCCGGTCACACGCACGCTACCGTACAGAAATGGTTATTTTTGCCTCTATTTCCCCAAACGGTACGTATGTCCTTATTAAGGCATTCAGGTCATGTTCCAAACACATGCACTTACTAAGAAGTGTAACAAAGGGGCTGTTTATTTCCCAAATCCAAGGGCAAGAAGTCTTAAAGAAAGCACAGCTAGCTATATGAGAAAAGATGTCACCGTATTAAACCCATTTACTGTCATCATACCAACGATGCAAAAAGGCCAGGAGTTACGGACTTAACCGTCTGACAATCTGATAAAAAACAGACGAACTAAACGATTGTAAGCAACAGACACAATGCCGCTATTTACAGACAGATCCATCTAACGGCCCTCGGAAACACATATGCAATAAGTTAGGTTTTAGGTAGCGGCTCCATAACTTGCTTCTTAACCCTGCTTAAGACACCCAGCCAATACACATCTCATCTTACTACATCTACTCTAGTGCTGCCATAGCATACAATACGTATCGTAAAAAGCTGTAAAATTGTTTGTGTTAAATGCAAATAAAATAATCTACCTTCACCACCTGCAAAAATCAAACAAACATTGAAGCCCGAGAACTAATAATAAACGGCCCGGGCCGCAGTGATGCAGAAACAGAGAGATGACAACAGTCCGACAACTTAAAACAAAGTACACCGCTTATTAAATACATTCTACCAGTTATATATACATACATACACGCGCGCACATATAGCACACACATATTTACGCACATATAGCGCATCTCTTCACAAACACAACCACCGCAACGGAAACTAACAGCCAATTGTCGCTACAAAGCCTTCTCAGAGGAGTACTTTTCTAACGGCAAATAAAAGGCTTAAAAACTCAACGGAAAGAGTTAAAAGTGGCCGCCAAGTATCTGCGTCGTGCAATATATATATATATAAATAAATGTACATGGAGGATCTGTGCGCCAACGGCAGACATTCCCCCGGCTGCTGGCACCGTGTGGCTTCCATCGCAGGAACAGGGGGAAAGCCGGACTGCTTACCTTCATCGTCCAAGGTTATTTGAGGGATTCCAGCTCGAAGATTTGTCTTTTACCACAACTGCATGGAGAAGAAAGAAAGAAAGAAAAGGACAGCATGAGACGGTGAGCTGCAGCAACACAGACACAACACACTGATGGAGCAGCAAAAGCTCCTCATTGCAGCCAATTCTGGACTGGGGGGTCCATGCTAGGAGGGTTGGGGGGGCTGCAGAACAAACCCCTCTAGACAGAGAAATGGTTAATGCAGAGCAGCCCAGGGAGAAGCAGCTTTTGTGGCCCCTCCAGGAGCGCCTCAGCCTAACGGCTCCCCGTGACATCTGGGGGTCACTTCCGGCACGCTGCGAGGGTCCCCGTTGTCTGCAGGCCGTGTAGGAAAGGCATCGGCCCGGCTGGACATGACAGAAGGACGGCTTCTCCGGGCAGCTCTGCGGTAGAAGATGAGACAAGGTTCCCGCTTGGACAGCCCCATCCAGGCGGCGGTGTGTCACGTCGCCATTGCTGTCCTCTCTGTGTCTCCTCTCCGGGCGCCCGCACCATAGCAGACTCGGCAAAGCCCCGTCCCTGTCCGGCTGCCTCCCGCTCCCCCATCCTCATTCAGGGGTTCCAAGACTACACCCCCTTCTCACTTAGCTCTTTTGTGGAAGTTGATTTCCAGCCCCCACTCCTCTCTTCCTCCAGTCAGATATGCAGGCGAGCTGTGCCCATACAGGGATCTAACACGGCACCGGAGCTTTCTAACCACCCCTTCTACCCGCTCACCACAACATTACCTCACAACTGCCCCCCCATCTCATCACCGAGACCCCCCCCGTTCCCTACCATTAGCCTTCTCAACGTTCAAATACGCCAAGGAGGCTCTTTAGAGACAGTCTATACCCAGGCTAAGGGTGGCTCAGGGACACCTACAGGGCCTCCTTGATCTCTTTAAAACCCTAAACGAAGCTAGGTTGGCCACCGCCGCCTGACATTCAATTCATATCCCCGTCACATACCTTCAAACTCTGGGCTGAGAAGTCAGCGCTCGGCCGGATGCCCCGAGCCCAAAATCCCGCCTCCAACCCCCCACTACCACCCTGACATTCCCATTCACCCCCAACGAGCAAAAAGCAGACTAGAAAGGTAAAGAATATGTTAAAAGTTCCACTCACACACTCGGCTCCTACAACTCCCCACTTGCACGGAACTGCAAGCAATAAACGAAATAACAAGCTGTTGAGCAGAACCAATCCTTCTCGGAATCCCATTGGTGTATAGTCATGCAATGGAGCGAATTCTCCGCATCGGATTGGCCATTGTTTAGAGAGCGTCTATTGGCGTCTAAGTGCTTAATTCTGATAGGCCTTTCTGGTTGCAGGTAATATTACCGGGTCGTCCCATTGGTTAATCTAAGCTGTCATTGTCAATTGGGCAGCAGAAGGTGAAGACAGCCCTTGTCTGTGTATGATTGGGTTTCAGCGCTCCGGATGGGAAACAGAAAGAGGTGATTGGTCGAAATGCTTGAACGAACAACCCACCCTCGCTTTCCCATTGGTTTTTCTGTTTCCTGGAAACGGAACTAAGCCGAGTTTAGAGCAAGCTGAAAGGCTGCGCAAGGGGCGGAGTCTGATGCGCGCTTCTGTTATATGCGCGTGCGCCTGCCAAGGAGCCCAGCGCCATTTTGTAGGTGATATTTCCCATTTTATGATTACACAGAGAGGAGACGTGGGTGATCTGGAATCGTTCTGTGAACGGTACGTGAGCATTTTCGCGCGGTGTCAATATTCGCCTACTGTGGGCTTTCGTTTTATTCTAAATGCCTCTTTGAAACAGCGTCTCCGTTATAGGAGCCATTTTGGTGTAGACAAGTGCGTGGACATTAATGAATCACGGTCTTCGGGCAAATGGCCGCTTGTATGTGACGCTTTTGCTTGGTGCCGGAGTCTTGCTCTTATTTTTCTCCGTGTGCAGTCGGTGACGGTTGCTCTAGCGCTTAGCATCGCAACATAACCATGTGGGAAGAACTGGTCAATGGGGTCTAATCGAGTATTCGGTAAGATAGTTCCTCAAAGGTCATGTGAAGGCTGTGACGTTGCTGGCCGCGGAGTCCATTTGCTGGCGCTGCTGTAACGACGACAGACAGCGGGGCCGGGTCCAGCGCCATCTATGTTTACAGTAGAGTTACTGCAGGCGAGAAGCTGTCGCTGGATGTTTGTTGTAATAGTCACCCCTCTGTAGTGTGAAGCTGGCAGGCTAATTAACTGCTTTAGAACAGGCAGCGTGAGGTGTTTCAGCGGTGTCTCCCTGCTTGTTTCCATAGTGATTATTTCACATTTCCTGTTGGCTGCTGTGGACACTTAACTTTAGGGTCGCTTCATATACAGAATACTCGGTACTTTATAAAGAACAGCCTAGGGGTCAAAGGTTACTATTTCAAAGTCTGCTCCATAATGCTGGTTGCTATAGCGATAAGGCCACTTCTCAAACTTTGCACTGCAGTCACCTTTTAGGTGTAACCCCCACCCACCCAGCTTGTTATAAGGTATGAGTGCGATGGATTGGGGGGAAGATGGTGCAGAGACAGGGCTGGGAAACATTGTTTCATGAGTTAAGCTTTACAGTTTGCTATTCGGATATTGGTGGATGTATGTGTGTATAAAATATATATTATAATTATACACATTTAGCGTATAAATGTCAGCCAACGTCCCCTTGTGGCTTTCTGTTCCAGGCTGGGGTTTGCGTTGATGATCTGCGCAGTGACTGTGGCTTATTTCCTCTATAATTGCCCTTTTAGACTCGCCTGAAGAAAAGCATGACCGTGTGTGCTGCGTACGGCTGCAAGAATCGTTTGTCTAAAGGATGTGGAAAGCACTTCTTCAGGTAAAGTTACGAGCGTTTGTGTTTTTTTTTTTTGTTTTGTTTTTTTTTTCCCCTATGATCTCCCTCGGCAGAAATAAGGACTTTCTGGGTACGGCTTACAAAGTAGAACAGACTTACGAAGAACATCAGGCCTCGCTGTTGCTTGGTCTGATCTTTAACAGAGAGGGTAATGCCCCTGACACCCCTGCCATAGAGTGCTTCTTAAAGTACCCTGTGTACCTTATCACGCATTATTAAGCAAACCAGATGCAAAAGCTGCAGTTGCCTCCCTGAGTGGGTTGACTATTCTTGCTTCTGTTTGGCTGCTTAAAGTAAGTATTGTCATTTAGCTGGGACGGGGGGTAAATGCATGTGGAGAATGCTGCAGAATCGCCCCATTGCATTTGGAAAGGAATTAACCTGGGCTAGTGCCTTCAGAGTAGGGGCCACCATGTTCTGTAGATGACCTCCACATGCCACTTTATCACAGGTGTGGTGGCTATCTTGTGCTTTCAGTTTGTTTAACTCATCTGTAACATTTAATGCGATAACTAATACTGCAGCATTTTGGGAAAACATAGTTCTACGTGTTATTCTTCATCCCAGCAGCCACCTCTACAGGACTTTCATGCCGCGACTCATTTATTTGAGGGGCTGCCAGAGGCTTGCCTAAGGGCATTGCTGCCTTGTGTTGTGCATCTCTCCACGGTGCTGTAGAACACTTAACACGACAACACTTTGCCCCCCCCCCTGCTTAAACCAAGCAGGGAAGAGCCGTGGTGGGGTGTGCCAGCCGAACAGACCTTTCAATAAATGGGCTGGCTAGAACACCACCTGGCCCATTCAGCAACTTCACTGCCCTCAAAGGTCATTTGCCAAAACCAGAAACCGCTGCTGGTTATACGCGGGTGCAATGAACTATAACTGCGGTTTTGGAGTTGGCCCGGTTAAGTTTGATAACTTTTTTTTTTTAGTGGCCCCTTTTGTTCATTGAGTGAGAGACTCCAAAAAAAGGCTTTCAAGATGTCCCTTCAGTTGTAATGAGAAGCGTCCCAACTGCTGACAACTCTCCTGATCGCTCTGCAGGGAACGGTGTGACGCAATCTGTCGCTCCTGGACAAACTGCGGTTCTTTTTATATTTAATTCCACGCGTTTTCTTCCTGTCAGGCGTCTTCACAAAACTGTTAGGATGGGCACGACATGCCAGAGTAGCTTGTAAAAGTGCTATAATCTAAAACGTATCTGAGAGAATATCTTCCGCTGAGTAAACGCTGCGGCTTGTATTTCGTTTCCTTAGACTATATATCTTTAACTTATATTCTGGATCTCTGATAGGTTTCCCATTAAAAATCCCGAGAAGCTCTCCAAATGGATTGCTGCGGTCCGCCGGCAGAGTTGGAGTCCTACGATTTACAGTAGACTCTGTAGCGATCACTTTACGGAGGCCGATTACATGCTTCGCCCGGGGGCATCGAGTCCTTATCTCCGGACGGACGCCGTGCCGTCTATCTTCCCCGGCTTTCCGCCTTCTTTAAAGACTTCAACCAAGAAAAAGAGAAACGAGAAAATCCTTGCAGCCGAGCCTTTCATTATCGTACCGGAACCGCCAGCGCCGGTCCGAGAGCCGAAGCCAGCGGAGCCGACGCTCGCGTCCACCGACCACACTTACTCTGCTGTATCGAACGATAAAGAGAACGCTGTCCCTGCTCCTGCTGTAAGTCCCGCCACCATCAAAATGCGCAAGAAAATAAAAAGACTCCAGAAACAAGTACTTCGGCAAAGAAACAAAATAAAGACCATGAAATTATTATTAAGTCAATTGAGAAAAGATCTGGCCGATTCGGAGCATCCTATATATTATTTTATCCCTTCGGCTGACTTTCAGTAGGGTTGTTTGGCATCTGATCGGGTTCTAGAAGCGCAGGCTCCGGTATTCTAATGGGAGGTTTGTAAACTTTGCCATTCTGTTTTCTAGCTGATGTCGGTAGAGGGTAAAAAGCTCTATACTTTAACACAATCCAAGGCTTTACACCGCAGGGTTGGGTGTCCTTGAGCAGCAGCAGCGTTTCTCTGGGGGAAGTCGGGAGTCTGGTTCCTGGCACGTTAAGGCTCCGCAGTGACCTGCAGCGGCACAGTCTTGCCTGGTGTTCAGGGCCATTCTTGGCACGTGTCCCGGTAGCTGGGGCCGTGTGACCCAGTGCTTGGATCTGATGGGCGTGCGGTGGATGGATTTGCCGTACGGAGTTACAAGAGGTCTCGCTGGGGGAGGGCCAGAAAGCATTGACTGTCTTCAACGAAGCAGGAAGCTGCCGTCTGTAAACAAGCTTGTGCATATTTAACACTTTGCTTCCCAAGTGTTTGGGACACATCACCCAGAATGATAAATCCCATTCATTCCAAGTCAGGAAAAGCCTTTGATTTTCTGTATCTCTTTCCTGCTGTGGGATAGGACGGATGCTTGGAATACATTTTGTTTTGTTATTTATACAAGGCTAGTTTGGCTGAAGAATGCATTCCACTTGCTGCCCTGAACACTCACCAACTGTAGAGGAGAAGGTGCAAACCATTAGGTTATCCTAAAATACGTACGGGTTGTCTGTTTGGTTTCAGTTTGTGGTCACCGGTTATTTGTGATTTGCTGACCTTGTGAGACTCGGGCTTAGAGGGTTGATGTTCCCGGGTCCTGGAATCCAGGCTGCGTGGCGGGTGAGGCTGGAAAGGAAAGCCCGAGTTGGGTTTTTCCCCATTTCTTTCTCAGATGTCCATTAAATGTTGGCATCTGTGAAACTTTCCTTGATAATTGCAAAGCCTCTTACATAGTATTGGAAGTAATTAACTTGTCTTTGGCCGGAAGGCTTACGAGAGATGGACGTCTGAGATCCGGGCAGAAAGGTGGATTTTGTGCCCGGCTGCAGGGTGTCGGAGGGCAGCTTTCTCGGCTTTGCCCTCTTTTTCCGGTTTATGGAATGCTTTACGATGTATTAAATCTCAAAAGCTACAAATACTGTGTGGGGTTTTTCTTTTATCTGCTGCTGATTTTATTCTATATTCTCTGCACAACAGGAGCCTTAGAAATGGCAGTTATATGAAATGTTTACCAAAGTTGTGTGTGTGTGTACACGTACTTGTTGCTGACTGCATTGCTGCATAAACCCCATTCTTGGTACGAAATAATACAGCTTAAGGGGTATTCAAACAGTTGGGAATTACGGGAGGTATTTACGGACTTGTTTAGGGTCCAGTCGCTGTTTCAGGGACGAGCAGCTTCATGGTGAAAACCCAACTTTAGAAACTGCATCAGAATTTCTTTTGTAAATAAACCCGTTATGTAGATGTCAATAATATCGACGCGCTATTAACGTGCCTGTGAGTAACGCATGGCCATAGTCTGTCTAGGAGTAGAATCTGTAACTGGTTTGCGGTGTTGATGCCATCCTGCGCGCTCCCTTCCTGTGTAGCGGCCCACCTTACATTTTGAAGAAACACTGATTTATAATACGTTCAAAAATATCGAATATCGTAACGCCAGACATACACAGAGCATCTCCCTTCTCTACAAGCACACAGTGATTCTTACACCGATACGTATAGAGGCTGCAAGGTGAGGGTTTGTTTGACATTCTCCCATATTAAGAGTGCTGCCCAGATTTCCAATTTAATTGAAACCATAGCCACACATCCCCCCCCCGTACCGTATACATGGATGGTGGTGATAGTAGTGAAGGATTTGAACTGCAAGCAGGTAGATGGCGTAATACCAAACACTGTGCTGGCTGGGGAACGTTCAGAAAGGTCTTCTATAAAATAAACAGGTTAAAAAGGCGGAGTTGTGGAGAACGCACTCTCCTTCAGCTAAGACCTCGAGCAGCTGGGGAGAACCTGCTTAAAAATAAAAACTATTTTCCATCCCAGCCAAGACAAAATGACCCTAAACTTACTGTCTGCCATGTAGATGAATTATCTGTGTAGATATAAATAATCTGTATTTTATCCGATCAGGATAAAGCAGATCACTACAGAGAAAATCATCGCGGCAATCCACAATTAAAACTTTTTTTGTTTAGTGGAGGTTTCTTGGGCTTTTTTTTGTGTAACACCGTATAATTTCCTACATTTTGGTCTAAAAAAAAACAAACCAACTTTATATTGAATTTGAGTAATCAAAGTTAATTTGAGAAAATGGTTTGTGTTAGCGCCTGAATTGTCACTTTGTATTTAGCCTTCCCGGCCTCTGGATCGGTAGCCAGCACTGGCACTCTTGGTCCAGGGCCACCAGGTGAGGCCTCTGGCTGTACATGCGTGGCCATGCATTAAGTTTTTATTCCTGGGCACATCCACCCGGTGACTGCACGCCGGACCACTCAGTCTGCCCCTGAGGCTCACCGGGCACTCTCCCAGCGTGCCACATGGCCGGTGTGTGGCGGCTCTTACTGGTTTTAAGCAGTAATATGTTTGCCTGCTTCCTTTATTACCGTCTTGGCCGGTTCAGTTATGGTCTGTGGTCAAACCCTCTTAGATGATAGCGTTCCAGCAGGGTGTTGGTTACTGCTCTGAGCGGTTTATAAGTCAGGTGGCTACTAGTGGTCATGTGACTTTTAGCTTCAAGGTTATAGGTTAAACAAGGTCTGATTAGCAAGCTCAGGATCTATTATAGAAAATATTTGTTATGGAAGACATTTGTTGTAATATATACTTTCTCCAGCTTCAGAGTCGCAAGACAGAGGAATGTAATGTGCTTTTTTTTATGTCTATACATGGTACAGGGCTGGCCAGGGAACTGGAGCTTTATCTCCCTGTGAACTCCGCCTCGCTGAGCGAAAATAAACGTTTTATGAATTCAAATATTTATAACGATCGATTACAATTGGAGCAAAAAGACAAGCTAAAGCTATTGCTTTATTTCCAGACCCAAAATTAAAGGGACACTCCGGCCATCCTATGCATTTTAACACGTGTGATCGCTGAAGTCCCCCCCCTTATGTAAATGTGATGCTTGCCCCCAGTCAGCTGCAGCTTCTCCATAAGGTAGATACACTTATTTTCAAACCTGAACAATGGATTTGATAGTATTTACAAAGTACTTTCCTATTTGTTGATTGTTCCCCTGGACACCAGAGTGTCCCTTTTTAAAGGCAAAGTATGTTCTACGAAGGAAATGCATGCGCGATCCTGGCCCTGGGGGGTTTCTTATTTTCTACTTGGGATAAAAGGGGCTTCTATTCACTAAAAGATAATTGACAGGGCAGTCGGGGCTTCAACTCCATTACTTCACTACTTATTATAAAAAGCCAACAGAGGCCAGAGGGTCGGCTGGTCCGGTATAATAGAGATCTGGATGAATTATACATGATGCAGGGCAGAAGCTCAGTGAGGTTGGCCCTTAGTGATGCATGGAGAAGTCAAACAAAACACTTTACTGAATGGACATTTAAATTGGACTTCCTGAAAATACAGGCTGTGGGGTCTAATAACCAAAAACAAAACACTTAAATTCTGCCCTACTTGTCAACATCATTAAAATAAAAAATACTACCCTTAAATACCATCAGCAATTATACATTTTTAGGAATTAAATGCATATTTTTTGTGTATATGCCCTGCTGCTTTGCCTGTAACTAGATGGAATTATAATAAATGAAGCATGATAACGTTTCCTGGACTCGGTAATCTTTATAGAGCAATGAAAGGTCGTTTTCATTTATAAAAAAATAAGCAGAATACATCGAATGCAAACTCTGCGCCTCAAACGAGGGCTGCCGTCAGAGGAAGACAGGGTCGGAAGTTGTTCTATAACCATCGAGACGTGTTTACATCCCTGAATAGTTACAATACCAAAGTCAAATTCTCCAGGAGGGGCCACGTGGCCAAGCCCTTTGTTGGGAATTGTTTTAAGATGTGACGTCACTCGCAGCTATCATCGGTATGTGGAATAGCCGGCAGTAACTGCAACAGACGCTTCTGTCTTAAAGCTGAAGAGGACACCGCTCTGGGTCGTGTGACTCCAACAAGGATGAGTCGGAAGCAATTAACATCCCCACGCCCGTGTGACAGCAGAAAACATCGGCCAAGCAGCCGGTGACATTTAATTTGCCTCCACCTCTGCTGCTAGGGTATGATGTCATAACCCAGTTGGAGAGGTCAGCGATCACCTCTGTAACCAGCCCATTGGGTAATTGTAAATCAGGGGTCCTGATAGCCCCCTTTGTTATGCGGAGGGAATGCTGCCGGCCTGGTGATTGCTGCCGGTTACCCTCCCCCAGTTCCCGGGGCTCTCTAGGTCATGTGATCACTGTGCGTGTTTGACATCAAGGTGCGGGAAAGAACCGATTTTAAGTTCTATTTCCGCGGTTAAAAGTTCCTTAAGTGCCAGTTAAATATGTCGCTGGCCTGAATATTGGCCTATTTCATTGTGCCTTATAATCTTACATGGCTTTTAACCCTTTAGTATTCAAGGAATTGGGACACATTTATAAAAATAATTCTGCTATATGTTAAACCCCCTCTCTTAAGGAACGCACCCATACAAAGCGTACCCCCAAATGGAAATGAGTCTCTTCAGCGGTTACATTCACGCATTAGACTGTTCTTTAGTATGAAAAATGTAATAAATGGAGGAAAGACATGCGCACCAGTGTCCCCAAACCAGCGATCGCAGTGCATGGAATTCTCGTGTAATGAGGGGCGCACCGTCGCTCATCACATGAGAATTCCATGCACTGCTGGCTAGCCGGCGTGAGGCAAGGAGTCGGGCGCTGCCGCCGGCACAGAAGCAGGATGTTCAGGTAAAGACAAAGAAGTGATATCTTGGTGGATTTTATGCAATCACGATGGCTTGGAAAGTAATTCAGAGATGATATTCATGTTATTTTCGGCTGAGCTGGCTCTAGCAGGGAAACCAGGCAGCTGCCACGCAAAGCAAGTGCATGCGCTATAATCCCCAAACCAGCCATGGCTTTTCTGCCATCAGCTGACACTCGGTTACTTTAAGGAACGGGTTTGATGAGTAGTGGTAAAAGCGGAGCAAAAAGCATCACCGTTGGTGCACGAACCCGATCATCTTCCTTCTCATTCTCTGCGCTTGCTTTTTTGTTTTGTTGATGCAGTTTAACCCCTTAGGGACATTTGACGGTTCAGGGCCGTAACACAAAAACGGTCTTAACGACCTTTGACGGTCCTGAACTGTCATTAAATACGATTAGAAAGTGATCAACGATCACTTTCCTCGCTTAAACGGTGTTGCTGTAATGTCTCGATGTTGAGGCATTCAGTAACGCCGAGATCTGCATTAGGGGCCATGTCTTGCCCCTCCCCGGGCGTCAACATCCGCAATACATTGGGCGCCCGTTTTAAAAGAGTATAGGAGACGCCCTTTAAAAAAAAAAAATACAATTACGTTGAAAAGAATCCTCAGGAGTGTCTCTCAAGACCCTCCTGAGAATCTGGCTCCAGTTGCAGGTTGAATACAGATACTGCATCCAACCATGCAAGTCAATGGAGCCCAGCTTTCTAATCACAATGTGATTAGTAAAGTATTCAAAACAAAATTGCTAAAAAAATGTGCTAACATTTCAAAATAATTATGCAGTGATGTCACCAGAGGAACCATCCAGTACCAGCACAATGTAAAAAAACAAAAAATAAAATAAAGTTTATTATGAGCAAGTGCTAAAATTAGCGTTTTATCGTCTCAAAAAGCTCAACATAGAAAGAGTTAAAAGAAAAGCATTTCAAATACCCAAGGGGTGTCTAATAAAATATGAATGGGTTTGATGGGGTAAATTGGAGTGGCCGGGCTCAAAGATAGGGCATAGGCACAGACTGACCAAAATGGAGAAAAAAGGCGTACTTCCCAAATGTGGCATTTTAACCCCAAACACCTGACAAACCCATGCATGTGGGGTATCTCTGCACTCCGGAGATAATGCTGAACACATATTGGGGTGTTTGACAGTGACGCATACCAGGAGCTATGAATTCAATTCAATTTGTGTGAAAAAAAATAAAAAATACTACCACAAGATTTGGCAAAGGCAGGTGGAAGAATCTCATGCATAAAATGATTAAAATACCAGCATTTGAAATACTTTGGGTGTCTAGTTTTCAAAAAATATATGGTTTAATGGGGTATATTGAATTAGCCGGCTTCAAAGATGTTCCAAAGAGGAGATGGAGGCAGAATGACCAGATTTGGAAGAAAAGGTTTGGAAATCATAAAACGCTGCTTGTACTTATTGCCCTATAACTTACAAAAAACAGCAAAAAAAACATTGGGTATTTCTAAACTCAGGACAGATAGTAGAATCTATTGAGCTAGTTTTTTTTTTTACTTTTGTAATAAAAGATTTTTCAAATAGAAGTCATAAAAAGGTGTTTTATGTTTTATTATTAGTTTTTTGAGTAAATAAGACGATATGATCCACATAATGGTATCTGAAGAAAGCCCATCTTGTCCTGAAAAAAACCAATATATAACGTGTGGGAAAATTACAGCTGAACACGAGCACCGCAAAAGTGTTAAAACAGCCTCGGTCCCAAGGGTACAAAAAGAAAAAATAAGCCCGGTCCTTAAGGGGTTAACGCCGGTGACATGTCTACGGCTGCCGCAGCTGTGTGTGTCGGCCCTGAGAAATTTCCATGTGCTTTATAACTACGCACCCTCCTGGAAGCAGATCGCGCAGGTTAATAGCAGTGTCACATTACAGCAAGTAAATCAGCCGCATGCATAGTAATGGCCGGGCGGTTTTACTACGAGCCCGCGTGTCTGTAATGTGAATGTATAATAACACAGGGAGAGTAACCATCACAAGCACCGACAAACGCTGGGGATTGTGTTACTCACAAGACACCTTCGTCAAGCCTTTGGGAATAGAAGCGAAACATAAAATAGTAAATGTGTGATAAATGGAATTAAATGGCACTGCGGATGTTTTCACAATTACTAAACTAACCTGTTTTCCTTCTCTGCATAGATGCGGACGTATGTTTAGAGAACAGATCCGCAGCTAAGCAAAGAGCTTCACGTATTTTAGCGTGTGTGTATATATATATATATATATATAGTGTATATGTATAATTATGTGCGTGTGTGAGAGTAAAAGTACATATAGCCTGACAGAGACCCCCCTCCTTTTGCTGTCATCTTTATTGCAGAGTGACAGGTTTTCTCCCCCACCCCTCCTCTCACTTCGCACCCAGTACGGCGGTCCGTAGCGTAAACGGGCTGCTTGGTGAGATCATAGATCTCCCTTATAACTGACCAATTCAGTAGGGGCAAACCAGGCAACTTGATCTGCCCCCATTTCAGAGGGGGCCCGAATACACTGCAGAGTAGAACTGGTGCGCTTTCTTTTTCAATAATGTCAATTACTGGAGGCTTATAGACACATTGGCCCTGCAATAAATAAATGCAGTCTTAAGCTGCATTTACAGACATTTTATACCGTTTGTAAATAGGCATCATTGTAAAAGTTACGGATTTCAGCATTTCACACTGTAACACGGCAGATAATGGCGACTGTAAAAGTAACAAAACCCCTGCGCTGCATTCACGGAGCTGATCTTTTATTCCCGATTGTGTAACTTTACAAACAGCGACTTTTCCCACTTGCATTCCTAATTTTAGAATACGTAATCGCTGCCGCTCGGCGTCCTCCCCCACTCTTTGTACAGCAAACAGCAACAATGGAGCAGAGCCAATTCCTTGTGACAGCGGAGGCGCCCACACCCACCGACTACTGTGCGTCCGCAGCTCTCCTGCGCCACCTACTGGCAGCTGCCCCAATAACACGTGCAGCGCATGCTGCGGCCACGCAACATTCATTACAAAAATTGCAGTTTCGACAAACCCTGTAGCTGACAGCCGTAAATGTCACTTTTAGGGATCTTAAGCACAGTCCTCTAGGGCAATAAGGCTCAGGAACACTGAGCTGCAACAAACTATAAAAAAACAAACTCAGAGCCTCTCTAGCTATACTTTGCTGGCCCAGCCCGACCAGCCCAATTTCTCATTTCACTTACCCACCAGACAATGGAAACCTCCCCCACACAGGACACACGAGTTCAGGCAGGTTTTGCACACTTGGCTCGGGGATCTTCTTCGTGGCCTCTCCTTGGCGTGGGCATTTAGTCTACTACCAACCTAGAGTTGGACCATTGGCCGGCCCGCCAGGCTCTTCAAATGTTTCACCCCAGGGACAGACAGACAAGATCTGCACATCAGCTGTGCATTAAATACACACAGAACATGTCCCTGGGCCTGTACAGTGTCACACGGTGTATAACTCTGTGTCACTCATAGTGCCTACTAGCCTATACACTGCTCAAAATAATAAAGGGAACACTATGATTACACATCCTAGATCTGAATGAATGAACTAATCGTATGACATACTTGCGTCTTTACATTGAATGTGCTGACAAAAAAAATCACACAAAAATTCTCAATGGAAATCAAATTTATCAACCCATGGATCTGGATATGGAGTCACACTCAAAATCAAAATGGAAAACCACACTACAGGCTGATCCAACGTTGATGTAATGTCCTTAACACAAGTCACAATGAGGCTCAGTAGTGTGTGTGGCCTCCACGTGCCCGTATGACCTCCCTACAACGCATGGGCATGTTCCTGATGAGGTTGCGGATGGTCTCCTGAGGGATGTCTTCCCAGACCTGGACTAAAGCATCCGACAACTCCTGGACAGTCTGTGGTGCGATGTGGCGTTGGTGGATGGAGCGAAACATGATGTCCCAGATGTGCTCAATCGGATTCAGGTCTGGGGAATGGGCGGGCCGGTCCATAGCATCAATGCCTTCCCTCTTCCACATGAGGTCTAGCATTGTCTTGCATTAGAAGGAACCCAGGGCCAACCGCACCAGCATATGGTCTCACAAGGGGTCTGAGGATCTCATCTCGGTACTTAATGGCAGTCAGGCTACCTCTGGCAAGCACACGGAGGGCTGTGCAGCCCCCCAAAGAAATGCCACCCCACACCATTACTGACCCACCGCCAAACCAGTCATGCTGGAGGATCTTGCAGGCAGCAGAACGTTCTCCACATCTGTCATATGTGCTCAGTGTGAACATGCTTTCATCTGTGAAGAGCACAGGGCACCAGTGGCGAATATGCCAATCTTGGTGTTCTCTGGCAAATGCCAAACGTCCTGCACGGTGTTGGGCTGTAAGCACAACCCCCACCTGTGGACGTCGGGCCCTCATACCACCCTCATTGAGTCTGTTTCTGACCGTTTGAGTGGACACATGCACATTTGTGGCCTGCTGGAGGCCATTTTCTGCTGGCAGTGCTCCTCTTTGCACAAAGGCGAAGGTAGCGGTCCTGCTGCTGGGTTGTTGCCCTCCTATGGCCTCCTCCACGTCTCCTGATGTACCGGCCTGTCTCCTGGTAGCGCCTCCATGCTCTGGACGTATTGCTGACAGACACAGCAAACCTTCTTGCCACAGCTCGCATTGATGTGCCATCCTGGATGAGCTGCACTACCTGAGCCACTTGTGTGGGTTGTAGACTCCGTCTCATGCTACCACTAGAGTGAAAGCACCGCCAGCATTCAAAAGTTTTTTGTAGCTCCGTGCAGCATTGGTGCATTTATAGCAGCTTGAATTTCTGAACCGGGATTTCATTACAATCAGAAGATGCAACCAGCAAGATTTGAATAGATTGGCCACTGTATTAAATATGTAGATATATATATATATGTGCTATTTTTATAAGAGAGGTAATTGGGGCTGCAGGGGGTAGTTGTCACCCCCACCTTATGTAATATACTCTAGTTTCTTGTTACCTCTCACGCCACATTCCTGAGCAGATACCAGCATCATGTTGTACCAACTCTCCGACAGTCATGTTTATACAAGTGCACACTGCCACTACTGAATACACATTTTCTGGCAGCTCAGGTGCACTCAACATTCAGCGAATAGACCTGCCACGCCTCTAAATCCCATCTCATCTATTTACTCGAAAAACTGAATTGCTGGACCGATCTGCTATCAACAGAGCACCCTTTAGGTTATAAAATGTGTACTTTTGTGTTTAAACCAATAATAAGCCATCCAACTGAAAGTTCAGTTCAGAGCAGAGCGACTCCCTGGCATTAAGGAGCAGGTTGATGATCGCAGCTAAAGTATCCTCTAAGGGTCTTTGTTCAGGGAGTTTTATTTATAGATGAATCTCAGCAACAAGAAAAAAACTGCAGTAAGATATAGTAGAATTAAACGTCCCCGGTGAAACTGGCTAACATGCTTCATAACACGCGTGCTAATTTATCAGGGGAGGGTATATGATATGCTGTAATCAGGCCATCAAATACATCACGTTAAAAACGCTACAATGGGGTGGATTTATTTGACTTTGCAATCTCTTACTGCGGTTTATTTTTTGTTTAGTTTGTTAATGCTGACTGTAGTTTTGGGGTGGATCATGGATGCCCTCTTTGTTTAACCTCAGCCACTTCTCAGCTGTGCCCCCAAGCACGTCCCTTACATATTACCGACATAGCGCTATCAAAATGTAATTATATACAAACTGCCAATGAAATCCTCGGTAATACCATTTACTGGAAGTTTCAGACAAGGCAAGAAATGTAAATGGGGTCTTACTGTCAGCTTATCATACAATGTCTGTCCAGGATCCGGTATTTATATTAAAAAAACAAAACAGTATGCAGAGTCGGAGCCATCGTGGAGAAAAAAAGAACTACATGTTGTCATCATCTGAATCGTCTTCCTCTTCTAAAGATTCCTGTAAAATTGAGAGGAATACATATGGTGATGTTACACACTGTAATAGTTCCATATAATGCAGCATGAATAATATAAAAAAAAAAAGTTTACCTTTGCATATTTTTCTGCTTCTTCTCGGATATCTTTAGGAACGATTTCATGTTTTCCTTTTGTTACTTGTTTTGGGGAAGAAAAAAAAAAAGTCACTATACAGATATATAACAGTCATAAAAGTCTCAATTTTTGGCATAATAAAAACACACAGATTATAATTATATATATAGATGTATTATATATAATATCGAGATATATATACACACACACACATATACACATATATATATATATATATATATATACACATACATATATATATATACACATACATATATATATATACACATACCGTATTGGCTCGGATATAGGCCGCCCCCGTATATAGGCCGCACCCTTAAAAAAGCACCAAAAAACATGCTGCCACTCTGTCCCCCCCCCCCGAGATATGCTCCCACTGTCCTCCCTCCCCAAGATATGCTACCACTGTCCTCCCTCCCCGAGATATGCTACCACTGTCCTCCCTCCCCGAGATATGCTGCCACTGTCCTCCCTCCCCGAGATATGCTACCACTGTCCTCCCTCCCCGAGATATGCTACCACTGTCCTCCTCTGCCCCCCCCCGAGATATGCTACCACTGTCCTCCTCTGCCCCCCCCGAGATATGCTACCACTGTCCTCCTCTGCCCCCCCCCGAGATATGCTACCACTGTCCTCCTCTGCCCCCCCCCCCGAGATATGCTACCACTGTCCTACTCTGCCCCCCCCCCCCCGACTTACCGGAGCAGACTCCCGGGTGTCTTGCGTGGCCGGCGGGGGACATCTACGCAATACAACTTGTTGGATACGCGTATTGCGTATCCCGTGAGTCTGCTCCGGTAAGTCCCGGGGGGGTGGTAAAACGCATCGTGCGGACAACCTCCCGTGCCGGCAACCCCCCCCCCCCCGTGGGAAGTGCTGAGCGTATTGGGGAGTAGGATACGGGTCCCCTGCACCGCTGCAGGGGATCTGTATCCTAACCCCGCTGCCTGCCCATGCAGTCCCGGGCGTCGGGCACTAGACCCCGAATATAGGCCGCACCCCCACTTTAGAGACTTAAAGTGGGGGAAAAAAGTGCGGCCTATATTCGAGCCAATACGATATAGATAGATATCTATATCTATATATCTATATCTATTCTTAATTACGAACACTTTTTTGGCAGTTGTAACAGAAAACACGGTGTCTTCTTGCACTACAGCGGAAGATGTAAATGCACGGACCTCACTATGCATTATGAAGGTGCCACCCAGTGGGCTTCCCCTGGAAGAAGGGCCGAAATGGCCCTGCATAATGCATGGTTTACTAAGCAAGATGACTTGCATGTGTTTTTTTTAGCATAAGCCAAGTTAGTTTTACTTGGGACAATAAAGCCCAAAACTAAAAATGTGCGAATTCAGAAGCCTGCACGCCAATCACCATGAAGACTACAAACCCGCCTGGTTCTTTGAAAAGGTATCCGAAACGATTCATTGTGTAAGAAACGCGTGTATTTAGGAAAGAAGTACCAGACTCCGCACCATGCCGCATGGAGATAACATTTCGAGTGCTCACCTTCTCCCACCCAGCTCAACTCCAGCTCAAAGGATTTATCCTTCACTTCATCGTGGACAATATAGATTCTTTAAAAATAAAAAAGGTTCACATTATGAGTTGCTGTTACAAGACATTAAATACTGGTATATTATGAGCATAATCCTTACAAAATGTTATTCTGTTCGCTAAGCTTTAATCACATAAACACCACCACATGCATTTTAGTTTCTATGGCAACAATCAGTGCCTGCTTTTACATCACATGACATTTAATTGTTCCCGGCAAAAGAGATCAATGACAGAAGTTTTGTTCATTTACAGAAGTGTTGAATTCTGTAGAGGAGGAACCAAAGGAAGTTGTTACCAGACCTTGTTAAAATTACATTAAACAAATATAGCAGAATCACACCAAAAAGGAGCGTTAGATGTGTGCAAATTTGGTGTAAAGTAATACTGTTTCTGGATTAGTTATAAAATCATTCAACAGTTTATTAAATGGATTATTTATAAATGTTGGGGGGGGGGATAAGACACTTACATTTTTGCCACTTCTTTGACCGCCTCCCGACAGGTCATCTCCTTCATCTAAAAAAAAAAAAAAAAAGAAAGAGAAACACAGTGTCACGGAAGCCTCCATGCCATGGGCTCCTGTAGGGGACTGAGTGCCAGCCCTGGTAAGGAGTGCCACGTTATCCAAATAATAAGAGACTCTAAAGACTGTGGAGCTCGGAAACAGATTTGGGGTTCCTGCATTTTGGGACTCTGACGGTTCCTTGAGTCACCCTACCCCTCAATTAATGTTATCCTTTTGTGTGTTATTAATAAAAATGTATTTTATTATTTCCTAACCGTTTATACACAGCACACTAAGGTCTAGGAGATCCTGAGGTCCCTGGTCAGTCCGTCACAAACAGTGTTTTATTTATTTTGTTAAACATTGTTGTGCATTCAATTAATGTACTGTCTCTATCCAAATCATTCCCGCTGAAATCAGCCATCTGCATGTACGCTACCAAATATCTCTTTTCAGATATAAGACATGAAATTATCTGCTGCTTCCATTGATTAGGAGTGATATCGAGCAGTACAATAAATATATACTCCCTGCTTTCAGTACAGGCAGCCGGAGGTGAGCTGAAGTCTCATTTTCTAACGCCAATAACTAAAGAATGCATTTAAAGCGGTAGGTTAATGATTAAAGAAGACTATATTAAAATACTGTGCGAGTACACACTCTTCAAAAAGTTAAAAAAAAAAAACCCTGACCTAGAGGCTGCAGCTCTTTTGGCTGCATGTTTTATCTAGCAAGCAAAAAATTAAGCACAATAAATGTGGTCGTCACACACTTACCTGGAGCTTTTCAATTTCTGTTTTAGCGGCCTGTTTGGCTTTACCAATAGCACAGCCCCAATATCCCTGAAACAAACAGAAAACATGTCCGATCAAAAAAAAAATAAATACATTATTGGGTTTAACATGATAACATGACAGCCTATCAAGGATGTAATGTATTAATATTTCAGGAGATTTGGTAAGCAGACATCACCAAATAAATTTGTTTATTTACAGTGTTGTTGACTTATTTTGGTAAATCTTACAAATACTTGAATTTTGTATCAAAAAGGTATAACAACGAACCAGTAGAACATTCAGTAGAAAAATCACAAAATTATGCATTACCAAGGGTGCCATAAGACCAGTAACCACATTATGCCTGACAACAAAACACATTGTAACTATAATCCTACAACACAACTTACATATGATATGCCAGATGGGTCGACCATATACAACTGAGAGCCATCATCTTCATTATAGGACCCCAGGATGAAACTGAAAAATGAAGAACAAACAAGTGTTCTAGTTTTAGAATGTAAAACTAATGAATGATGTGTCAGTGAAATGCAAATAATCCTTCCAGTTACTATTACACTATGTGAACATACGAAATGTTTTTTTTTTTTTGAATAATGCTGTCTTCTATATAAACATAGATCATAATATACATGTGAGTCTTATTTACTAAAGCAGGATTTGCGGGTGAGTTGTCAAGGAGGAAGGGTTGAGCTGCATTATACACACTTCAATCAATCAGGAAATATCCCCTTATTACCGATGGACATTCCACTCCACCTCTGTCCCTACTGACGAGTAAATGATACCCAAGCGTTTCGATGCAGCGGGCAGGACAAGGGTCAGAAACCTAAACCCGTCTCGGGGGGGGGGGGTGGTTTACAACCCACATGAGTACAGCTTCGAGACCCGCTGAAGCCACGCAATCCTTTTACCATTTAAGTGCAAATGAGCTCCTGGCATCTGGAAACCTATTGCATGTAAACAAACACAGTTTGCCCCTCTACAAAGAAACATCACTGTAAAAGTACCAAAATAATACAAAGCCGTGTATAATATGCATGTTTATTGTATTTTGCACATGTATATACACACTCAGGAGGTGTGAGATTTTACAGATCCAGCCATGATCATACCTGCAGCCGAACGGTCTGACAGCACTGTACAGGGTATACGCATGCACATACATGGCCACTCTGTCTGAGAGATGCTAGAAATGACAGAAGAGGTGGAAATAATTAGTCTCCATGATGCAGACATAGCATTAAGTGGAATTGATATTCCTGTAACACAGTATATTATTATTATTATCTTTTATTTATATAGCGCCAACAGTTTACGCAGCGCTTACCTTTAGTGGAATGTCATAGCCATAGTTAGATCTAAAGTTGGAGGCTTCTTCTCTGGCTATGTCTGCTAAGGAGCGCGCATCTGCCAGGAGACCAGCTACAGCCTAAAGCAAACAAACAACAGTCTTAAAACAAAAAGTGCTGCTGGAAATGCGTGCATCTGGAGACTTCCCATAGGTATACAAGCATAGACTATTTGGTTTATCCTATATAATTTACTGCGAAATCCAGCAAATGCAAAACTATGGAGATTACTACAAAATAATTTAAGGCACATAAGAATGCGCACATCCCTCAGTTTGATGTAATGTCAGGGTTAATGAACCATACATATATTAATAAAAAAAAACAACTTACCATACCAACGTGACGATCCACATTGAAAATCCGTTTGTTGGATCCTTCTTCATAGAGTTTGGACAGCACTAGTTTCTCTACCCCAAACACGACTCCATCCTTACACCGAATGCCGATGGCTGTGCTGCAAAGCGTAAAAATAACGACGCTTTCACACGCATAACAACATCACAGACGCCGCAATCTGAACAAGACGTCTTATGATAATTAAGGACTTCATAAAAAAATGCACAGCGTTGCAGATCTTTTGGAAACATTATTCGGTTACTCAAACGATTAACAGCAGTAATTGTAAGTTTAAAACCCAGCTGTACTCCTGTTAGTTACATGATATATATATATTAATTAAGGGAATTGTCTTAAATAGCATATTTTGAACCCTGCAGGTTTGTTTCCATATTAATATGAAAAGCATTGGAGAGAGAGGAAGACTGTGTTATGCTGTAATGAGCGGTCAAGACAAACGTGCTACCCCCCCCCGTTATCAGAGATAAATATTTGTGCCCCAGCCCCAACACAACTTTGCCATGTAATGAGAAATGGATTCCTGATTCCTCCTTTCTCAGTCAGTGCTACGCTTTCTTCCATCAACATTGCCCTACCCCACCTCTGACCAAGTACAACACAAGCGAAGCCCCCAGACCTTGGCCACTGGCTTGATACCACCATACTGAATGCCATCCTGATACAGAGCTGTTCTTCATGCCGCCTTCTATTTAGAAGGTCACCAGAATCAGGAATCTGCACTCACTCCCCACAGGAACTCAGGTGCTTAGCTGTGCCAGGAAGGGCCAGCTCCCCAGTAAATCAAAATAGAAAAAGGCTCCAGGCACTCAAGGGTTCCATCAGGCAGATTTATTGAAAGAGACGAACAACAACGTTTCGACCTCACGATGAGGTCTTTATCAAGTTGATAAAGACCTCATCGTGAGGTCGAAACTTTGTTGTTCGTCTCTTTCAATAAATCTGCCTGATGGAACCCTTGAGTGCCTGGAGCCTTTTTCTATTTTGCCTTCTATTTAGAAGTCCAGAGAAAGTCTGGCCCGCAGCACAAGAAGCCATTAAGTAAGAGAAATTGTATATCTTTTGTTTTCTCGTGCTGTTTCCTTGCTGCTGATCGCATTCTAAAGCCAATGACACGGGTCACGGTTCTCACCTGCTGTTCTCCACTGCTTTGGCTGCGTATTCTACTTGAAATACTCTGCCGTCTGGAGAGAATGTCGAGGCCGACAAGTCATACTGCAGAGAAAAAGAGGAATTCATTGACTGCATACTCCAGACACATCCTAAAGCCGATGTATGATGCTGGGGGAACCTGTCAGCCTATCATTATTAATATAGCGCCATCATAGTCTGAGCGCTGTACAATAGGCAAACAGGATATAACAATGTGGACTTGCAGAAACAAACGGTCCGCTGAAAAGAAACACGGCATAGAAAGTTACCTTCATCTACATACATGTGTTAGCATTCTGTCGTATTATACAAATGGCATGTAATCTAACCCCCAAGCATCAGCGTTATATATATATATATATATATATATATATATATATATATATATATGAGCAACAAACTTAAGTCACAAAACCATTACAGCCGGGTTCAGGTTGCTTCGTGTTAAATGACACTGTAGGGATTTAGGAAGTAATGAAATATCGTCTCTGAAGAGCAGGCAGATCCAATGTTGATGCCTCTCATTACATCAGAGATTCTGTCATCTGACATCATCAATACCAAGATCAGACTGACGTTCATTACTTTATTCCGGGGGCTATCCCCAGCAAGCGTCTCCTGCACCCACCTTCCTGAATAAAGCCTTATGTCTGAGGCTGCTGCTTTTAGAGAAGCTTCCAGATATACCCCATCTAGTGCACTTTCTAGAAAAAACTCACCATCAGAGTGACTACAACAGTACAAAGCGACCGAAAAAAGCCCCCAGAGGCCTGCTGAGCCCTGACACCTGAGTGGAAGAACCCCGCTGACTTTCACTTTCTTTTCTCGGCACAGGGCAGAAGGCAGCACGTCCACAGAACCCTCTCATTTTCCCTACCGGGCCAACAGCACCCGTCCGGGCCAGAGCAGGATACCCGGGTCAGATGTCACAAGCCGGGTACATAATGATCATGCACAAAGCCGGCGGCCATAAGAAGCCCTTGTAACCAAGAGGCCTGGTAGCTGCCTAGTAGTATCTTCCGCCCTGTGCAGGCAGCGGGCTCTCCGTATGAATGCTGTTACTCACCCCGGTACCGATAGAACTCATCGCTGCTTGTATACAGTGAAGTCAGGGGGTGAGACTGCACTTTCGCTCCTTCAGTTCCTCCGTACAGTCACCCAGCAGCAAAGCGCGATTCGATTGCTCGAGAACGAGCCAATCAGAACGCAGAGCGGCAGCGCATGCGCAATTACCTCTACGACGCACTCAATAGCAATGAGTAGTGAAGATCCTTAAAGAAACACGTTTTCAATCCCAAGAGCGCCATAAACTAGCGCCCTCTAATGGTGGGAGGGCGATTACGCACAAAAACTGTAGCAGGCTTAACTTTTACACTGTAACCACGATTAAGAAATGTAAAATAAAGTCATACTCTATTCTGTAAACGCATACATATCACTGAAGCTATACCCAAAATCGAACGCTCGACCAGACCTGATCCTGATTCAATAGGTTTTACTGGGGTCATTTAAACACAGGAATTCCAACACAACCATGTTTAAATATTTTACAAGAAAAAGCTCTCACTATACATAAACCCAAAACCGTACATAGAAAAGTCAGATAAATATGGGAGGCTTTGCTTCCCAGTGTTCTTTATGAAACTAATAATTTGCCAGTTTCACTAAAGCCTGTTTCCGGCGTCATGGATGCCTCCTACATCAAGGTATAGATGCCTTTTTCCTGATTGTAAGAGTTTATTGTTCCTGAAAAGTCAGATGCTAGGAACAAAAGTAAGTACTACTTTTTAGTTCTTTAGTTCTATGTACAAATTCTTGACTATCCTTGTTAATGTAACATTAAAGCTCACATTTTTCATAATTCCCAAAAAAGAAAAAGAGACGATGTTTATATGTTTTTTTTTTATTCTCTAGGAACATCGAGTAAATACTACATTAAAGGTCCAGCGTGTGTTATATACAAATGTGTAAGAGCGTACAGAAATCACTGAGCGATGGAAGTGTGTTAAAAAGGTTAACAGTTACACAGTAGTGAGTTTTATGGTTACAAAGAAAGTATGTTAAGAAAAGAAACAGCAATGAGAATATAAACAGATGCAGAAGAAAGTCTGTGAAAGTAGAATTCAGTTTCACGCAGGTTTCCGGATCTATTAAGATGTGTTTGGCAGAGATCTTCTTTCACCTCCTTGCGATGTCCTTAGCGCAGGCAAGCTTATAATAGGAATCCCAGGCCTATCATTAATACGGCTGATAGCTTCACCTTGCAGCTTTCTGTACACACAGCCCTTCCCCGTGTATATTTCAATTTTAAAAGTATTGAGGGGTTGATCCACTAATGTCAATATCAGATAGTGGCAGCTAACAACTCTGTTTTACTTTCCAGATATTGAAAATGAAATAAATATCTAGGGAAGAAACAGAATGATCAGCTCTGGTAAGATGCCCCACCTTCCAGGCAATGATTCCAAAGATGAACAACTGCTACTCGTTACGGCTGTAATAAATAATAAGGTTCAGGAGTTAATTACAGTCTTTCTGGCAAGCAAAGCATGTCGTATATACACCAGGGGAGAGGCGTCCATGAAGCGAGATCATTTCTCGGTAGAAAAGGCTCTCTTCATGAGCGGGGGGGCCGACTTTCCAATCTCATGCATCATTTCCAGAGGAGGATTATTAAGGCAGCACCAGTCGGGTATACGGCCGGTCTGGTTGTAATAGTCCTTAGACACAGATCGGGAACCAAGGATATCTTGCAAAGCCCCGAAGATCGCTCCTATTCAAAAGGAGGAAAAATATACACACACGTTTAAAAACACGTACAAAGAACAAAAACACACACAATGCAAAATTCACAGGTCTTTGATTCACTTTGTGATACATACTATAATAATTTATATATATTTAAATATTTATGATATATTTATTAGCACAAAAAGCATGGGATTTAGGTCTGGTCGTACCCATGTGAAAAGAAACATTTCTGCATTGCTCTTTAATGGATGTGACATCTTTACGGTTCCTGGTTATTTTCTGTCTATAAGGTAGAGTAATGCTATGAAATATATTCCCTATATGTGCGTACCTACAATATACGCTGCATGGAAGCAACTTGTCCAATAAGGTGCCCGCTGGTGAAAGGTGCACTAGAGTCACAGAACGCGTTAGGGCTGCTGCGCGATGCATCTCTTTTTTGAATTTTAGATGCTATCTGTACACATCTCCTGCAAGCTCAGGAGCGGGGAAATAGGTATATTAAATTGGGAAGATGTTACAGAATTCACCTTCCCTCAATTTATAGGAGACACGAAATCATCACATGCATTGAAGTTACCTGTATAAGAATTAAATTGATTTTTAGCTCATTTTAGAGTCTCAAAAGGTTCAGAATGATAACTTGACTCTAAAAGCACATTTCATGTCCACAAATTCTTCGATGCACCAACACATTTATACAAAAACTGTTCCCATGAACCCTAAGCTTACAGATCATCATGGGAGTTCAGCAAGTGTCTAAACCCGACTGTAGATCTATGGAAATGTTGACATTACCTCCGAGCCAGGCAACATAGTTCGGCTTTGCAGGAGGAGTATGGACCTTGAAGGTCTTGGTAGCAAGGGATTCTTTATATTTCGGCTTCTCAACCAAGTATCTTATCTCCGCCATTAATCTGTGGAGGAATCCAGGAAGCATGGCTGTGCCGCCAATAACCACTAGGTTTTCCGCAAGCTGTTTTCTTGTATCAATAGGGCACTGGTAAAAGGAGGGGAAGTAAATATAAAACACAGTATAAGCAAAAACAATACATAAATAAGCATCGTTATAGGTACTATAGTAACACAGTATTATCTTGTGCGGTGTAGAAATCTCGTACGGATATCTCTGTCGTTTTTCCTCACTTGCAATTTATTATTATTATTTCTTGTTTTATATAGCACCATCAAATTCCGTAGCGCTGTACAATGGGTAGAGAGGACATTAGTATGTAACATAACAAATTGACTTACAGAAACAACAGGTGAGGAGGGTCCTGCTTACGATCTACAGAATGAGTTAATAATAACTGTGATTGTAAACTAACCTGTACAAGGGAGTCCAGTATTAACGTGGCAACAGACTTCTCTTCGTTATCCTGTTCGAACAGTAATTCTGCAACGGAATCTCTGCAAAGGTTTTTTTACAGGAGGGAAATGGGAACAGATTTAAATCAACTCAATTCTTGCGTCATAATTAAACAAGTCAGCACGGAACCTACACCTATTAGATCAGTCTAATGAAGCATGGAGCACTTCAAGCAGAACGCACACAGAATACACGGCTGTTTTCACTACAGCAGGAGTGCGGCGACTTCTCTGCACATTATAGGAGACCAGGCTGAGCTGCCCTCTGTGATGTTAAGCCTGATGACTATGTATTGGCACCTAAGCCCTTTCAGGGGACAAAGCCGATTAGTAACAGCGTTGTCATCTATAAAATATGGATTTGTTATTTAGTGGATGCCCCCTACGCTGTAAGTTTCTTTATTAAACATTTATGGGGTTCTTGGGCCCTGATCTGTTAACATCTCCAGATATTTAATTCACATGTCCAATATTTGACATTATGGTAATCAAATAGACTAAATTGCATTTTAAAGGTTGTAATATGCAGTGACCTGATAGAGCCTTTAACATGTAAAATCTTTTGTCCATCCAGAGGATAGTCCACGTCAGGAGGAGGAGTGGGACGCTGCAGAACAAAACAGGAAGATACAAGTCAAACAGAAGTTTAGAACAATAAGAGTCCTTAATTTAAGGAGGTCATTTTACAAGAAGGTGTTTTATAGCATGTCGGCATTTAAGACTACATTATAAATCTTTAATAAATTCTGAATTTTAATACACAAATATTGTGTCATAGCTGCGAACATCCTAGCAGCTGCAGTATATTCCTGTAGGACCGACCGCTAAGTATCAGGCTGTGAAGGCTCAATGACTGTAAATGTGCAGATAAAAGTCAAGAAAAGAAACAAAGGGCATTAATCTCACCTCATCACTACCATCAATGTTGAATTTAGCAGCCTGGATTTTCATTCCTCGCTGAAGATCACTTACAAAGCAAACACGCACTAGAACATTACAAAAGATAAAGACATTTCACTCTTGTAGTGAATATATGCACTATTTTTAGGTTTTTTTTTCATTTTTTACCATGTTTCTTAAGCCACGATTCCCCTTTTCCATATTCAACCCGTACAAATTGTACATCATTTTATTCAGAAGAAGCAGAGCTTTTTTTAAAAAATAAATCATAGGATTACATAAAACATAGTTTTAGTGATAAAAACTATGTAAGTGAAAAAAAAAAAAACTATACTGAAAAAAAATGTAGTTTTACTTAAAATTTCTTCTACAATATAAGAGCCACAGATGAACAATAACCTAATTTATATTCAGTAACATCTCCTTATTATATACTCCACATACATTATTTTTTGCTGAACAGGGCCACAACCATCCTTTCCACTTTACATATATATTTTTTTAATACTACTGGTTTAAGGGATTACGGGTAGTGATTTTTTTTAAAATAATTTTTCATTTAAAATAAAAAAAAAAGTTTTGTTCTCATTATTATTTTTTTTTTTTGCACTGCTCCCAGTACAGTATGATGGCATCATTGGGCTTCCAATATTCGTTATATATTTTCCCTTAATTTCTCTTTCATAACTTGGAAGGGGGAGAAACTATTTCTCCCTCGTCTCCTCCTAATCTGTGCTGACCACTCTGATCAGCAAGCAGGGCTCCTTAGCCCTGCATTGCTGATTGCAATACGTGTGATCAGCCAGCAGGGGGGCATTTGGAGATGCCTACAGGCTCTAGAAAGACCAGATAAGTTTCTCCTGTTCCCCAGTGAACGTCCCATGGGTATCAGTACTAACAGCTACGGGAAGGGAATGTCTGAACGCGTGAACGTCCCATGGGTATCAGTACTAACAGCTACAGGAAGGGAATGTCTGAACGCGTGAACAGGTTAATATTTTGTATAAGTGGAGCAGCACCTTGAATAAAGCCATTATTGGAAAGTCAACAAAAACATCACTGTTTTCTAAGGTCAAGCATATTTCAAGACGCATACTGTTTAACAGAAAGTCATCTGTACCCAACAAAACCACACTCATAAATATTATATATACCAGGTGAATATCACAGCTCAGTTCCTTAAAATTAATTACCTTTAATGTCTTCCACGATATCTTCTGGTACACTGTCTGAAATACATAACAAATCATTAACAATTTATACGTGATGTGTACATCAAAGAAAGACGGCATATAAAACGAAAGCCCATGTTTAATGTAAATTGGAGCGAGAACGGTCGTACTCATTACAGATGGTAAGCTCTGATCCTTGGCTGTCCCGGTGTCAGCAGTGCATTGTTCCAACAAGTTTGCTTCCAGTTCTCTGCAGAGAAAATAAAAAAAATCCGGTGAAATTAACGCAATAAAAAATAAATAAATAAAAGCTTCTATGGACACACAACATTTGCTTTAATACATTTTTGGAGTGGAGCACAAACACGAAGTTACTAAACTGCACTATTATGCCTAGGGGGATCTTGTGGCTGAAACACAGGGTTGTTGTTGTATCCCTCAATGTTTCATTTTATTTATTGAACTTTTTTTTGTAGCTGGTCCATTTTCACATGACATAAAATTTCAGGGAGTAAAACGTAAACTATTTTAAGATAAAAGTATTGAGTTTATGAAACAAAAAAGGAAAAAAAGATTTACTTGTGAATGGCTTTTCCGCCCAATGGCAGGGCACCCCAGCAACTGAGGATAGGTATACCCTCATATATCTAATAGGCGTTAAGAAATATACATGCATAGAAAAACAAATCCCTTAACACTGTATACTTAGAAGCCAATTTTTTATTTAGTCCTCGCCGCAGATTCTGTTACATAGAACAATAGTGATATTAACTCAACGTTACAGTGCATTATCACACAGCGTTCCCACTGCTGGCATTGCAGACTATTCAATATAAATCCAACGAGCTATTGTACTACTACTGTAATAATACGTGACCAGATAGTCTAACACGTGTCATCGGTGATTATGTTTTTTGTGTGAGATTTAAACTAGGCGAATTTAAACCAAGGACTTCGGCACACACCAAACGCTATTACATCATTGTCATGTAGGGTGCATTGCTGGGCTACAGACACCTCACTAGTGCATTTACACAACTGGAACGAGCGGGGGGGGGGGGTTCATCATGTTAAGAGACTGCAGGAATCAAATACAATAATTTGCTGTAATGACGATTAAAGCAAATTTTTCTCGTATTCAAAGAAGGTAGAAGGGACTGACCAACATCCGGAGTCTCAAAACTAGTAAACAAGCTCTAGCCGAGACATCTCATAGAAGCATGTATAGGCTTCAGGGTTTATTCGCTGTCAATAACACATAGAGGCTGTTTAGCCCCTGGTCTAAAATAACTGCTATGAGAACAAAGCACACACAAATATAACGTTTTAAGACTTTGCTCCCCAAAGGGAAGAAGCTGCAGACAACATTCTGCTCCATAGAAGGATACGGGGAGCACTAAGCTTTCTTTATATCCACAGTCCAAGACCAAGGCTGAATTGACTCCAAGTGTCAGGAGAGACATCAAATGCCCCGGCGCAAACAGCACAGAGGGGACCTGTAGATGGACGAGATGAAAATTCATCAGAAATTGGTTAATGATGACTGAGCTAAGCACATTTCTCACTTCATTATATATATATATATATATATATATATATATATATATATATATATATATATATATATATATATATAATTTACACACACATGCTTTTATAGGATTTCACCCTTTATGGAATGCTGAACTCAAATTTATTTTGTCAACTAAACTCTGCCTTTATCCTGCTTTTAAACAGGCTCCGGTCCAATGCAAGTCAGCATATCTTTCACTGACTTATTTCCAGTTGAGTTATTCTTAAACCATGGCTCATTTTGAAGACTTGGAACAATTATTCATCCATCTTTCAGTTTTGTTAATTTTTGTTTTGAATTTTGGTTAACATACCCTGGCTTACACATGGTTTAACAGCTCGCTTTCTACTAATCTCAATAAATGCAAATTATATCCTTTAGCTTTGTCCTCACAATGGGTTAAAAGAAAATGATCTTACTTCAAAGTGCTTGAAAAGCACCCGTGCGAGTGTTTCTCTGAAGGGAGATGGAGACAGAACAGATTCTATTAAGACTACACGACGATCCCTGGGGTTCACCAAAAGATGCCTGAAAAGTAAGCAGACGGAACAGGAACGTCACTAAAACCCCATAACAATAATGAAATAACGAAAAGCACTTGTGCTCCGGCACAAAGATGCCCGTGTCGCGAGCTGCGGCGTTGGCTAACAATTCTTATTACAATTGGTTACCTAAAGTGTGATTCAGGGTCATCACTCATAAATAAATTGTGGGCTTCTAACACGTCGTCAGACAAAAAAAAAAAAAAAAAAAGTGAACCGTGACTACGATAATAAAAGGAGCAGCGCCACCGCAAAGCAAAGCTTTAATAAACCATACAAAACATACTAAAAAAAGTACAGACTGATAATCACCGCTTACCTAAAATAAAGCATATGAATAAATTCTACCAGGTATGAATAAAGTTCTTCTGTGTTGATACTGTACTGGACAACTTTAATGGGCTGTAATAAACCAACAAAAATACACATATTTAGATTTTTTATAAATAAATAGCATGCCCAAAACACATCCCCAAGCAAACAAGTGTACCGCAGCCAAATGTTTGAATTTAAAGGTGGACTACAAATTTTTTCTCCTTAGCTTTGATATAAAGCCAGTCTTTTAAGTATAGGGAGGGGCTCGTTTTATTAGTTCGCATATTAGCTTCTCTTTCATTGCAATGATTCACTTTTTAAACTGAATTTCCATGGTTACCTTGGGAATCCCTGGTTTCTTTATCTCACTGCGTATAATGCACCGTGGTCCATTTTCACCGGCAAATCCACATCTGAAAAGCAGAGTTTTCGCAATGATTTTTGTTGTAGAATGCGAACAAAAAATTTACTTCAAAATAAAACATTTAACAGCAAATGTTAACATATTAGTGACATATTTAATACACCAGTTATGTAACCATTTAGTGAATAATCAGAAAAAATACCTGTTAATCCCATGAGTCTGGTGAAAGTGTACTCTATTGTTCAAAAGTTTGGGATCACTTAGAAAAGTTGTTTTTTTTGTTTTGTTTTTTTAAAGAAAAGCAATTTTTCCCCAATAAAACAACATGAAATGGATCAGAAATACAGTGCAGATGTTGTTAATGCAATAAATAACTATTGTAGCTGGAAACTACTGATTTTTAATAGAATATCTTCATAGATATGAAGATGACCTTTATCACTGCCATCACTCCTGTGTTCCAACGGCACATTGTGTCGCTGATCCAAGTTTAAGTTTAAAAGGCTAATTGATTGTTAGAAAACATTTTGGCTATTATGTTACATAACATACGTGTGATTGGCTGTGGCGCATGTGAATCAGAGGCCGACTGATTTTAATGGGACTGCTACTGAGAATGTGCAGGAAGCATACTCAAGTACACTTCCTGCTTTTACCTTAAGAAGGAACACTAGGCAAATTTTTAACACCGCCAAAGAAAATGAATGCATGCAGAAAATTGGACTCCAAAAGACGTTAAAAAATAAACTGGGGTATTAAATTGTTCCTTTACCCTGACCTATCACATCCTCCATGTTTTTATAACAGCATTTAGTAATGTAGTAAGCAAAACGCACAATTCTTAAATCAGTAAGTGACAGGAGCGTCCACAACAGCGGCGCTTCCCATGTACGTGCACAGATCTCATAAGACTCGCCGCGCTGGTGCAGAATGCACGCATGATATGTTCAAACAAAAAGACCCCCCCACAATGAAAATAGCTGGGGGGGGGCAAACGCATACAGGGAGATCTGCAGAATCACCAATGCAATTGCAAAAGGGACCTCGGCCCTCATGTACAATAAAATGCATCGGATGCCTGAAGTACTCCTTTAAATAGAGATTCAGTATATATATATATATATATATATATATATATATATATATATATATATATATGACAGGGCCTGTGGAGTTTCACCCCATTTAGTATCAGACATTACTTATTCTTGTTAACACTGACCATCAGGGGTATTTGGGATAGAAAGGGTTAATCATAGGGATACTGAGGGGGGCATCTCTAGCAGTTCCTCTCCACGACCAGTTTAGTGACAACCAACGCAGCTGCAGAACATCTTGGATGCCTAAGCCTTGTTATACATGCGTCTAATTACCGGGGCTGTTCTACAGCAGCCATGACGTCCATCAATCGCTTGTCACCAGTAGGCTCATACACATATTGACAGCTTAGGGGCCCCTAAAATCCGTCCGCAATACAGTGGAGCACCCGGGGCGGCCCAGGCTCTGTACTCACTTCGTAAACGCTTCTCCTAAATCAATAACAACTGCGGTTTTCTCGCCCCCGGTGCCCAGGCCCTCGTACAGCGGCATCTCCCCGGATACGGCGCAGTCTGCCTCTAGCCACAGTGACTGAAGGGCTGGACCGGCGTCACCCAGGGGTCCTTCCGGAGAAGACTAAGGCTGCCCGCTCAACTGCCTGTCTAGAACTCACTACATAACGCAGCCTCTTCTTTGGTCTATTTACACTTCCAGACATTGTTAAAGTTCACCTTTATCCCAGAATCATGTCTTGCATGTTTCCCAATGTGAGAAAAGGGGAGCATTTTTTATTGGGCGTAGTTAGGGGCGGGGCTTTACGCGAATATTTATATGATTTTATGACCTAATGGCTTATTTTCACGTTCCAAACACATTATTGTAACTTTGCGCATCTAACAGTCCCAAACGTTGCAGGACAGTCCCAATTATAATTCTCAAAAAGTGCAGGGCAGCAATTTACACATTTCCGACAGTAATATGTTAAATGTGGCCAATTCACAATCTAGTTCAAAATGACAAAATCAAGTAGTGAGTGGCTGTCAATCAGGGCTGGAGTGAGGATGACAAGGTGGTCCCGGGACTTTAAGGCCAGTGACCACCTAATGATGTTAGATGCTGTTTGGCTAACACAGTTTAGCATTGTACACTAAAACACCCCCAAAAAACACACACAGTTTAACACTGTACACTGACACCCCACACACTCATTCTAACACCTCACACAGTTTAGCATCCTACAGTAACACACATACAATGATGGTAGCACCGTGCACTAACACTCCCTTCACACACACACACTATACACTGACATACTGTACATTGTTTAATTTGTACACTGTCGCCCCCACACACGCTTATTGTAACCCTGTCTCCTGACACACACACTTATTCTAACCTTGTCTCCTGTCACACACACTTATTCTAACCCTGTATACTGGCACACACACACTTATTCTAACCCTGTATACTGACACACACGCTTATTCTAACCTTGTATACTGGCACACACACACACTTATTCTAACCCTGTATACTGACACACACACTTATTGTAACCCTGGCTCCTGACACACACACTTATTCTAACCCTGTATACTGACACACACACACTTATTCTAACCCTGTATACTGACACACACGCTTATTCTAACCCTGTATACTGACACACACACACACACTTATTCTAACCCTGTATACTGACACACACACTTATTCTAACCCTGTATACTGACACACACACTTATTGTAACCCTGTCTCCTGACACACACACTTATTCTAACCCTGTATACTGACACACACTTATTCTAACCCTGTATACTGACACACACTTATTCTAACGCTGTATACTGACACACACACTTATTCTAACCCTGTACACTGACACACACTCATTTTAACCAAAGACAGGGGCAGACATGGTTCATGGTGGACATTTTCACAGTTGCTGGACAAACAATACTAAAATAGTGCCCCTGGGTTAAACATGTGTTAAAATGAACCATTCCATTACCTTTAGGCCTAAAACAGTAATAATATACATAGACTGTCAAAATACCCATATATACACATTCAGTGTCCTTACAAATGCCTGTCCATATGGACTCATATACACAGCCCACATACACAAATATACACACATATACACTGCCCTTACAAATGTCTGCCCATACACACATATACACTGCCCATCCACACACATATAAACTGGTCATATACACACATATACATACGCATGTACATTGCCCTTACAAATGCCCTCCCATACACAAACATATACACTGTCCATACAGACACATATACCATGCCCATACACACACACATATACACTGCCCATATACACACACATATACACTGCCCTTACACATGCCTACCCATACGCACACATATAACCTGCTCATATACACACATACATATACGGCCTGTGTGCACACATATCCACTGTCCTTACAAACCCCTGACAGTATGCACATACATACACATGCACATTCAAGCTTGCCGTTACACACAAACCTACTGGCTCATACGTGCCCCTGCAGCCACAGCTTACTTGCTCTTAGACACACTTGCCCTAACATACACACACATTTAAAATACAAACACACTAGCTCTTCCCTTTCTCATTACCCCACCACTTTTTATTTATCTCTCTTATTTCTCTTTATCTCTATCTCTCGTATATTTAGCCTCATCTTTCTGGCTTCTCATTATATCCTCTTTTTTTTCTTTCCTCCCCATTTTCTTTCTCATTTCTCTTTAACCCTCCGCTTTTTAAATAGCATGTACCACCCCTTTCTCCCAGTCTCTTACCTTTCTCTCTCTGCTTTCTTCGACTTTAGGTCCTGTGCCACAAGCTGTGGTGGGAGCTGGAGATCGGTTCCTTCAGGCCTCTGCTTCAGCACTCCCTCGCTGTGTGCCAGGGGTCAGCACCAACATTGCTCATGGTAGACATTTACTGGGGTCTGTGGTGGACAAATTAATGCTGTCCTATGGACCTTCACAAACCTTACCACAGACATTAGTGTCCTTGTACGGACACTTTGCCTTTCCCTGCTGAGCCCTGGCATATGACGTCACATCCCAGCAGTGTTAGGAAGCAGAGGTCTGAAGGGACAGACATTGTGAACCCTTAATTTTGGGACGGTAATAGGGAGATTGTTGATCTCCGCAACCTGCCCTGCACCCAACACTCGCAACTTCCAAGTATGCTGTAGGCAGTGTCTGAACAGTCCAGGCCTGCTGTTGATAACCAGGTCACTACAGTCCCTTGTTACTTCTAAAGAAAAAGCTGCTTTGTAAAGATTGTTGGAGTATTGAAAACCGTGGCTTATTCAAAAGAATACTAAAAAAGAATACTAAACTTATATACTAAATATAAGTATCCCTTACCGAACCATATATATGGGTTTTAGAAAGCACACGTCATTATTATTCTCCTTGACAGTGTCAGATTGCCAAGTTCAAAGCAAAGAACGGCCATTGCTTTTATTTCTGGCAAGTGGTTAAATACTAGACTGCCCAGTTCCTGATTGGACGACTGGCAACTTTAGTTATGTATGGAAAAAAAAGCCAAACTAGGGATCAAATAAATAACTATTACACAGGAGGCACAGAGGTCTCTTCTCGCTCTGCCAGATCAGCAGTGATCGTCCCTTTAAGTGTTCTAGTTTTTCTCAGGAAAAGGGGAATCAGTCACAATAGGGACGTAACGACTACTGGGCAAGAAGACGCTGCACTGGAACCACCCCACCGCAGAGCCCCGGCACCCGATTGTTCTTCCCTCTGGGTTTGATTATCTCCAGGGATGAAAGTAACTCCAGTTATTGCCATATTGTCACCGGAGTAATTATTGAAATTAGTTCAATGGCTGCACTGGTTTAGTTATTACTAAAGCGCTACAATAATTAACCCTTTGTGTACTTTTACCACTATTTTTTATATTTTTTAATATACGGTACGTTTTGCATGGATTTGGGTGTACTTTGCATGGAAATATAAATATACAGGTATATATATATATATATATATATATATATATATACACACACATTTGTTAGTCCTTTATTTCTTCCTCGTCTGCCAGTTTTTAGAGGCACAGCGGCGCATGACATCTCAGGTCACAATTATGCCATCAAAGCTGTTATGGAAGTGAATGGGAGGTCACTGCATCCTTGAGCTGCACCGCTCTGTGAATTCACTATTTTGCCTGAAAATACAGTTGAGCTTCATCACACAAACTTTGTATTGTAAAACATGCATATATGGGTTTCCAGCTGGACTCGACAGTTCGCTACAGACTATTGTGATCAGATAGTTTCCTACTCTGGGGACTCGTGTGGTTTGCTATAATTCACAAAAATCCAACTAAATTCGGAATATTTTTCCTTCTGAAGTTTATAAGGGCTTTTATTAGATCCATCGGTGTACCATCCTTTAGCGACGTAGAATAATAGATTTTTTGTGATTATATGCTCGATTATATGGGTCTGATATGGTGAGAGAATATTAAATACATACACACATACACACACACATATATATATATATATATATATATATATATTCTATGTGTCATTTTAGACTTGAGAAAGGGAGAAGAGCTCCCGAAAGCTTGTCATTCCAAAATTCTGTTGCAATAAAAAAGGTACTATCACAAGATACTTATTCCATGTTATTCCATCTGTTATTTGTATGTATATATATATATATATATATATATATAGTAACTTTAACCAGCGTCCTGTGAAAAACTGACGAACTTTGAAATGATATATTTTAATTTAAATGTTACTAAATAATATTCATAAACAATTATTATTTTTTAAATAATATTTATTTCCAGTAGTAGACTTTAATAACCAGTATTGGAACATATAGTGGGAGGACCTCTGAGTCAGGGTTTATAAACATATATAGATACTTTTTTGATATTATTTACTACCAAACACAGCCAAGAGATTGCCATTTCACAAATAATTAATATTTTTACATCACATATGATATAGTTACACACACAAACATATAAATACTAATTTACTACTCTTATTTACCTAAATGTACATTATATGCATACGTTATATTATACATACATGTGTATACATATCACTAACAGCATGAATGATCTGAAAATACAAATAAATATGATCTCACCCCTCCAGTCCATGCTGAGAGCAATTGCAAGCTGGAATAGTTTATTTGGCTTCAGAGGGAGGGCTGCGCATGCGCGTTGCCAGGCGGGGTTGCATGGGCAGTCTGGGCTCCTTGGAGTGATCCGGAGAGAGCGCTGATTGATGCTTCTTCACCTGCCCCTCTCTGGACAAAAGCCCCAGCCTGGGCGGTTCCTGCACGAGAAACAGTAGAGGCATCAATAACAATAGTGCGATCGCTGGAAGGACAGAGCTCAGGAGAAGGACAGCATGCTGATCACAGGACGTGTGTAGATGCCACACTGAATGAAGCCTTCTGCGAGCAGGGCTGGCTGGTAAGGCTCCTCAGATCCATTCTCCACTAGTGTTTATTTCATTCTATTAACAGCGATCGATATGAGGCTGTATACAGCGGCTGAATGGGTTTCTCATATTGCAACAATGTATCAGGATGCACAAGACTGGTAGCTGCCTTGGCCATGTCTGTAAGGAGCATCGCCTGTGATCAGTGGGGTGCTGAGAGGGATCGCAGAGTGACAGCAAAACACACACTGCGTGGAGCTCATCATAGACAGTAATCATTAATAGATCACCATAGACAGTAATCATTAATAGATCACCATAGACAGTAATCATTAATAGATCACCATAGACAGTAATCATTAATAGATCATCATAGACAGTAATCATTAATAGATCTTTCGGTGCAGTGGCCACCAAACGCATCAGGGCTGCTTTGAAAGCTAATGATCAGATGGATGAGGGGTTGCGAGGAGGCTCCTACAGTGTAACTTCTACTCCCATCAATGGCTGTTTACAAACTAAATCACATTTAGAAATTCAGTGAGAAGAATGGGCTGTATAATGTACAAATTGTATCATGTCAATAAATACCTCACTTGCCTTCAAGAACTGTCAAAAGGACATGTTCTAGAATACTTGGATGGTGGGATCCATAAGCTCAGTAGACCAGAATTACCCATCATATGGAGATCTAGGGGCAGTGGGAGCTATAGTCTAACACAGCCAAAGGATGACCTTTTTTCCACCCGTAACTACAGGAGCAACATGATTTTATGTGTTTGTTAACCGTTTGCTAAGAACCTTTGCTAAGATCTTGTTAAATAAATACTTGACCACACTTCACGTCATTCAGGTTCCAATAACCAGAAAGGTCATTACAAAAGCCAGAATTGGGTTGGAAACCCTAACCAGAGACTACAAAAATCTGGAAAAACTTGTCTTCTGTATAGTTTGTAAAAATACCCGTTCTGCAAGCGTATGGTTATCCCGTTGTGCACATGTATGTTTTCAGCTGTAGGTTCCCTCTAACCCCGATCACGTGTACCCGAAATCCCAGTGCTTTAAATCTCCTTTATTTAAAACTATATATAAAAATAGTAAAATAAGACAAGCTTTTCCACCATATCGATTTCCAGGTACAGGGCAGCGTGACGGACCCCCGAGGATACATTTAAAAAACAAAAACAGATCATCTCAACAAAAATTGCAAACATCGAATCGTCATTTACAGCATTGCTGTTTATTTTATAGCCATAAAATTAACAGATGCAATGAAATCTGTTTTTCAGCACCGTGTGTGTTAAACCTCTTTAATGCTGGAGTGCAAAACTTCTCAGTGTGTTTTTAACCTCTTTAATGCTGGAGTGCAAAACTTCTCTGTGTGTATTTAACCTCTTTAATGCTGGTGTGCAAAAGTCTATGTGGGTAATTATTCAACCTGTAAGTCGTGTTGGTTTGGAAGCGTGTGTCTATAAGCGCTGTGGGCGGGGCATAAGATATAGGTTCAGCTAGCTGTGGGCAGGACTTGTAGGCGGTGTATACTTCCAATGCGGAGTCTAGTCTGTCCACCTAGATTGTAAGCTCACAAGACCAGAGCCCTCTTCTCCTTTTGTATCAGTTGAGCAGAATCATAAAGGTCTCCTGCGAAAACTCCCTCTCCTATTCATTCCTTGTCTCTACTAGACCCAAGAACTCCCCTCCAAAGCTGCCTATTAATTGCGTCATATCTTTCCTTTTCTTAGTTTCCTTTCTTATAAATTACATATAGTCGTTTTATAAATGTGCACATTTCCACTTCGTATATATAAGATGGATATTTTTGTATGAACATCTGAATTTTGATGCATATCTTTGGATGGCCTCAATGTAAGTTATCTAGAATCAATTCCCCAAGATTTCCAACAGCGGGGTTTTATATTACCATTTAGCTCACATTGGCTACTAGAAACGCACTATAGCTACAGCTGTTCCAGGGGTATTACCTGGCAGCATCTGCTTTAACTCAGAATTACTATACTTTATGGTCCTTGCCCTTTAAAGGCTAACTCCTACTAAATGGTTTCATTACTAGTATCACATTAAAACTTGTTTTAAAAATATTGTGTTTTATGTTTTTATAGCTTTCATGTATTATACCTTTGACTAAAAACACTATAATTATCATTTAGATTTGTTCTAAGCAATGGTTAAGAATATCTCAGGCTTAATCACAGAGTGGGACCATCTGACTCATGAAAGTTTAGGGTGGAAAGGACTTTATTAGATAAACAGGACTCCATTGTCAAAGGCAAAGTTGCTATTAGGGGTAGCTATAAGTAAAACCTATTCATAGCGATAGCATGTAAGAAAAAGGACGAAAACCCCCACTCTAGACCATCTATATGCTTTTGCTAAAACACGACTGCTTCAAACTGCACATCCCAGAACCTTCATGTACGTGACAAAGTGAAGGCACTGACATCATAAGGTGACGGTGACACGGACCGTGAAAGCAGAGTCATCCACTGATGGCATAATATATATCCAGATGCCACTTTGTACTTGATGGACTTGCTTTTTTTCGAACGTTAGAAAAAGGTTGTAATGAAGGCCATCATATAATTAATGTCCTTGTCCTTGTGGGCAACAAATTATCCATGTAGGTTAGAAAATTGCTAAAATGTTCTACCTCTTGACTCTCATACCAATGAAACTGTCTGGCACTTGTAATCCCGAGGTATTTAAAGGGATTAACCATTATAGTGCCATTCACACACGTGACTTGGATAACAAAACATATTTGGCTAAGGTCATGGTGCTTTGAGTATGAATTACATGTAAGCACGAATCCTCTGCATGCAAAGCAGACCTATACTCCACGCTGGCATTATTTGTGACTTTGTTGTGTCGGCAACCAAGATCAGGCAATAAGCAGAGGGGCCGCAGGTAATTCTGTACATATTTCATTAATGCTCTTATGATAGCAAACTGCTGCCCTCCCAAGTGCCCGCTTTTGTAACCCTTTGCCTCCCTGCCCTCTTTTACCATCAAGAAGCAGAGTCCCTGGTTCTGGACATCATACCTACCAAGTGTCCGTCTTTGGGAGAGATAGTCCCTCTTCAGGACCCTCTTTTCTAGGAATGTTTGCTGTATAGGAGGCTACAAACGGGTTTATTAATAAAATAATATAAATACAATACTTATTTTTAGTACCTTGTTCAGTTATATAAATAGCTATCAATACTTCTTTGGCCATTGGAAATGTTTGGAGGTAGAAGACATTCTTGAACTAACTGGATGATAACAGTAGAAAACACAGACTTTTTAGATAAGCCTGGGCTTCCCACAGGACCACAGTTGATTAAAGTGAATTGTGTGCTAAAATGCTTTTGGCTGCTGTCAGCTTTGGTGTAGATAAAGTGACGGTTTTCAACAAACATGGTAATAATAACTCTTGTATGTGCTACATTTATTTAACAGGTTTGAATGAAAGAACCAAGAAAATGTGGGCTTTTGTGAACAGGGAAACTATTAAAGAAAGTGACTTAGAGTCCATAGTTCGGCTTCAGACTGGACACTGGACAAACTGGGCAAATTCTTGGTGGCGCCCGTGCCCAAAGGCACCTCCCGTGTAACATAGAAACATAGAATGTGTCGGCAGATAAGAACCATTTGGCCCATCCAGTCTGCCCAATTTCTATTAAAAATTCCTTAGTCCATGGCCTCATATCTAGGATAGCCATATGCCTATCCCAAGCATGCTTAAACTCCTTCAGTGAACTAGCCTCTACTACCTCTGCTCGAAGGCTATTCCATGCACCCACTACCCTCTCAGTAATGTAATATTTTAGTACCTCTTCTCTGAACTTTATTCAAAGTATCCATATCCTTCTGGAGATACGGTCTCCAGTACTGTACACAATACTCCAAGTGAAGTCTCAACAGTGCTCTGTACAACGGCATGAGCACTTTTCTCTGTCTACTGCTTACCTGCTGCTCTACTGCATTGTCTGCCTACCTTTAAATCCTCAGAAATAATTACCCCTAAATCCTCACACGTTGAGGTTAGGACAGTATCAAATATTCTATAGTCTGCCCTTGGTTTTTATGCCCCAGGTGCATTACTTTGCATTTATCCACATTAAATGCCAATTTCCACAGCTCTGACCATTTTTCCAGTTTACCTAGATCATTTGCCATTTGGCTTCTTCCTCCAGGAACATCAACCCTGTTGCAAATCTTTGTGTCATCAGCAAAAAGACATACCTTACAATCAAGACCTTATGCAATATCACTAATAAAAATATTAAAGAGAATGGATCGAAGTACAGATCCCTGACGTAACCCATTGGTAACAAGACCTTGCTCTGAATATACTCCATTGACTACAACCCTCTGTTGTCTGTCGCTCAGCCACTGCCTAATCCACTCAACAACATTGGGATCTAAACTCAGAGATAGCAGTTTATTGATAAATATATATATGGGACAGAGTCAAAAGCCTTACTGAAATCTAGATATGCAATGTCTACTGCACCACCTTGATCAATTACTTTAGTCACTCAATCAATAAGACTAGTCTGGCTGATCTGCCTGAAGTAAACCCACACTTTTTTGATTTTGAAATCCATGTGACTTTAGATGTCCAACAATCCCATCCTTTAACATAGTTTCCATTAACCCCTTCAATCCCCTATGGACGTACCGGGACGTCCAGAAAACGCCTAGTAAAAAACCCCTATGGACGTACCGGTACGTCCAGCCCTTTGTGCAGCGCCAGGGACACATCCCTGCCGCTGCACGGGAGATCAGGCTGGCGTTTGACAGCCTGGACTCCCCACTGTTCTGCTGTCCGTGCTGGCATGAAAGCTGTTACGTTTCAAACTGCCCGATCATGCAGGACCTGCATAGAGATAATACAAAAAAAAAAAAACCTTACATCCCATTGCCCTAGCATAACATCTAGCCAGTAGAACCCTCCTGCCCCCGTTCACAACCCCCAAACTCGTTAAGCCATAGGCATAAAAATTATACAAAAAATGTACACCTTATAGTATGCTCCCTGGTGCTGGGAAAGTATGGAAAATCTATATAAATTAGGTATTTCTGAAATCAGCACACCTTAAATAAACTTGGAGGGGATTTTCCATCACTTTACCTAATTTTGTGAGGATTCAGAGGGAAAATTTTAAAAAAATTAGTTTTTTTTTCTAATTTTCGCTAGTTTTTACTAAATTTCTCATTCTAAGTTTTCAGCTAATCATCCAAGTATGGTATCAAAAGAAAACACAATATATAGTTTACATGGGTACACCATTCACAGGAAAAGAGAATCATCTCTAAACCGACATAGCGCAAAAATGGCAAAATTGCTACGGGCTTTGAGGTACCAAAAACCCCTGGGATTGAAGGAGTTAATTTCCCCACTACTGATATAAGATTTACTAGTCTGTTGTTGCCCGACTCGTCCCTACTGCCTTTCTTGGGAATGTCCAATGTTCTGAGACTACTCCCGTTAACAATGATTGGTTAAATAAATCCGTTACCGGTTTCCTAGTATACAACTAAGCTCCATTGACTTATTTGTCTTTACTTTAGACAGCTGAAGTAGAAACTCTTCCCCGATAAACTCACATGTATCAAATGACTCCAGTCATTTTTCCTAACAGAGGTCCCTTTCCCTTTTTCCTCTATTTCATCTGTAAAAACTAAACAGAAATATTTGTTGAGGCCGTCAGCTAGACCTTTATCCCCATTCCTTCTTTTGTTTGAAATCTAACTAATCCTGTTTTACCTTCATTTTCTCTTTCCTTTTTGTATCCCCCCCGCCCATTTCCCCTTTAAATGGGGGTATTTACCATGACATCAGCGGGAAAGCCCCCAATGTCAGCGGGAGGGCCCACCGACGTCAGCGGGAACACCTGCTCACGTCAGTGTGCAGTCCTGGCTGCGTCCCGCAAGGGAAAGCTCCGGGTAGCCGGAGCTCAGAAGTTCCCAGGTATCCCCATCAGCTAGATCAGAGGTTCCCAAACTTATTTGGCCTACCTCCCCCTTTACAGAAAAAAAAAATACTAAGAGCCCCCCAGAAATCTACCAGGATCGTTCTAGCGCCCCCCCCCCCAGGGGGAGGTATCGCCCACTTTGGGAAGCACTGGGCTATAGTTTTAACTTGCATGTTCTGTGTTTGGAAACGAAAGTAATCGCTATGACTTTAACTCTGTTACACAAAAGATGAAACACGTATGAACCTTTTTTTAAAAAAAAAAATCTACTCTTCCCTTATTTCTTCACGCTTCCCCTTATTTTAATTCAACATCCCCCAATTGCACACAGGGTACAGTATCGCTCACCTTGGGAAGCACGGAGCTGGAGACATGCTTCTGTAGTGTGATACTACGTGTATCCATGAGGCGGCTGCATGTATGGAATTTAGCGGCTGATGGGTTCCAGGGACGATTTCAACCCCCAGTCTATGAACTTGGCCAAGCTCTGCCATCTAAGTTTGGAAGCAGCCAAGTTTTGTGATGACTTTAAGTGAAGACAATTTATTATCGTCTCTTGGCCACCGTAGCTGGGTTTGTAGTGCCATATAGCAGATGTATTTTGTTCTCACGAGCCTTATTTGTAGAACCTTAATGTATGGATAGTGTTTATGTTTCAGTGTAGAATTCTGTATCATCTACTTTAAAATTGGCAGTATACGGTAATAAATATGACCAGGGTGAGCAAATGTCTGGTGAACTAAAATGCCAGCCTGATTAATTTCCAGAAGAGCGGAGATCAGTATATAATAACACAAAAAGTTAGGTTCTGGCCCTGTATAATTTTAAGAGCCATGGTTATCGTGGTATGTAGATGCTGATACTAAATTATGAATTTAATTAATAACTTTTTAAGGTGTGTCATGTCATACAAATTAAAATCACGGGTAATTAAATATTGAGTTGACTAGAATTAATGGTAGTTATAACTTAAAAGTAAATGCCTAGCATGGCTGGTTTTAGGATATATTAGCATCTTATTGTATCAGTCATGGAGTTTTATGTGTTATTTGCATTGCATATTATCTGTTTCAACTCTTATTTGCACTGGTTATCTATCAGTTTTCTTTGTTTTTAATCAGCGGCAAGCTGACACTATTTTCAAAAAAAAAATATATATATTTTTTGTAAAAGCACCCTTTTTTGTTATTGCAGTAATCAGGTTCTCTTAGAATACACTGCATTGCAGTCTTGTATTCAATGCCTGCTGTGGTGGCTCCAGACTGCAGCGCCACTGTATGACAGTCACTCAGGGTGTTTGGAAGCAAAGCATTATGGGTCATCCTTCATCAGTGGGATGTTACAGTCTCTATGGCAACACTTAGGCAGTGACATCGGAGGTTCACCTAGTCCTCTCCACTGAGAGCACAAACAGACTGCGCTTATTGTTTCATATAAATCATGCAGCTTGGCTAAAGACATTATTTATTTGTCTAGAAGTCTATTTATGCAGCTTTGGAAAGGCTTGTTCTTCCTACTCATTCATTTCTATTTAGAGTCTATTCACTAAAGAGGGATTTGTCCTGATATCACGAAATATCACGAAGAGCCAACCCCAGTGAGCTTCTCTTGCAAGAGGAGCTGGCCCTGTATAATGCATACTTAAACCAGAGATGAGAGAAATCTCCCATATTAAATACCTATGCATTTTAGAAAGTAACAGCCAGTCTGGTCAGAGGAGCCCACTGAGGTTTGCATAGTCATATCAGGCATGACTCCGATTTATAATATAAATATTATATAAATATTATATTAAGGCTGTCATACTGGCAGCTCACCTTGTGCCTGTTTGTGGCCTGTGGCAACCAATGGGATAAGCAGTAGTGGTTGGCTGGCCCAGTCCCAACAGGGCAAGTTAAACTTGCCCACTTGAGCACAATGGGGTCACACAACCCAATGTTAGATGAGCCTGCAGTAATATCGTAACCATAAGGAAAGGCTCCAGACAAGGAAAGGCTCCAGACAAGGGAAGGCTGTGGGGGTGTGAGTTTTTGGAGGTGTGATGGGATGAGATGTGATGATAGAGTGATGTTTTTTTATTAGAGAGTGTGTGTGCTAGTGTGAGTGTATATTTGTGGGTCTGGTACAGCTTGTTGGTCTGACAAAACCCAGCCCCCACACCAATGAAGTTGTTCAGTACTGACTTATAGAAAATAGAAATGTTATCAGCACACCATCTTTTCTTTTGCAATGCTCTTTGGAACAGAAAAAGGTGAATGTCATGCACCAGTCCCAAAGCGATATAATAAGTACAGTAGTCAGACATATAATGGGTACAAAAAATATGAATACATATGTTCCCCGAAGAACTTGCAGTCTGTGTAACTTTCCTGGTGTCATTATAGACATTATTGTGATTTAGAGCCCAACAAATATTCTGGGCTCTCACAAAGTGGTACAAAGGGATTTCACTACCAAAGAGGATCTTTTCCTCCTAAGCAGGGACACTTGAGGTGTGTGATACAGTGAAAAACATAATGCTTGGAGGAAGTAACTATAGTTCCCACCATCAGAAATCGAGGAGATTTTGTGGAGCCAGGCTTTCCTGGTATTTTACAGCCAGGTAAAATAGTGGCCAATAAATGCAATTGCATGGCAGAAACATATTGGAACATATTGTAAATACTGTTTAGTCTTAATTTAGCTCTGTGACTTTTTACTAATCTTTAACACTCTGGAAAATATAATTTCAATAAATGGATCTAACTCCTTCAACATGGGTTATTTTCCTAAATTATACCGATTCTTCTTTACATGTTTATCTCTCTATTCTAAAGATAGGAACCTTTCAAACTCTGCTCCAGTTACCATTCTCTGGCATTGAATGTATGTTTCAGTTATTTATTTTCTTTGGGTCTCCGGCTGTTTTGCAAACTGCAAGCAACCTGAGGCTTTATACTTGCTGTTAAACTAAAAGCCTCATCATCCTTAGCAAGCCATTGTGAGAAACGTAGCTCACCAAGAGCCCAGGAGCCCTGGGAGGCTCACCTCTGCTTCCTCAGCTTTCTGTGGTGCCTGGGATATGCCGCTGCTTCTTGTTTTGGATGAAAATGATGAGATCCCTGGGGATTTCCAGCAATTTGACCATTCTTTAGGGAGGCTTTTGTTTTCGCTGCAACTATGACTAATATTACACCATACTCTAGGGTGACCACGTTTTTTTTCTGCCATTCAGGGACACACTATGAAGCAGATGAGATTACACACACACAGGCATACACACTGTATACACATATACTATTATATATTAATTATTAAGAAGCCTTGGAAACCATGTTGACTTCAGATTTAATAATATACATACACTCATTACAGACATGAGTAGATATAGAATGTTAACGCCTCTAATACCAGGCATGAGTAGATTCAGAGAATTAACTCCTCTATTATCAGACATTACACACAGTCACACAAACACAGTGACACAAACAAACACTGTGACAAACTGACAAACATAGTCACACACACAGAGTAAAACACACATACCTGGTGCTGGCTGCAGCTTACTCTGAGTTGGTGTGAAGGAGGGACTCAGCCTATCAGGAGAGGGTTCTGAACTCTCAGGCAATCAGGAGAGTTGAGAAGTCTCTCCTGATTGGCTGAGACCTCCTTCACTCAGACTCCTCATTCCGGGACAATGCATTGTCCCAGATTGAGGCGGTCACCCTACCATACTCATGTGCACCTTTTCACTTCTACTCATTAAGGCAGAAATACAAAATTGACAAAATGTTGTAAATATCTAAATAAATACAGTCTATGGATAGTTACCAGCACTAGAGTGCTGGTAACTATCCATAGACTGTGTATATTACTTTGCCTTGTTACCTAGCACCAGGCTACTACAGAATTGGTTTGGAGTGCAATAGCATATTATTGGTTTTGTATCTAAATAAATAGATATATAGTCCCTCTTTTGGACCCAAATCCATATTTCCTCTCTTTTTTTCCAGGAACTCATAATGTTTTGTAGACATTAGTCCATCATAGTGTTCCACAGCTCTAAAACACACCATAATATGTATACAATATGTATACAATACAAAAAATTATACACTAAATTGAATAAATGCATTATCGCTCTTAGAAAAGCCTTTTAAACAGTCATTAATAGGCCAAAGCTGCACATGAAGTCGTTTAAAGTCTTCTCCCCAGTCGCACCTTTAACCATATTTCGTAAAACAAAAGTCCCTCTTTGGCCATTTGAAATGTTGAGAGATATACAGCTATCCTAATTTTAATGCGATATAAAATACTATGATGTGTGTGTGTGTACAAAGTTCATGGGAATAAAACTATGTAGAACTGCTTTCCTCACAGGTAATCAGGGGTAAAAAAGGCTTATCTGTATTTAAGTTTTTATTAATAAGGGATTTTGCAGAAGAGTTGCAATTTCAACTCGCTGCCTTCATGAAACATTATGAAAGGTTGGCTATGGCAAGTTGCTCCTTCCAGGAGGGTGAATTCAGGAACTCTCTAATCTTATAATTAAATTCCAGGAGATTTAAGCTGGTAAACTGCTGATGTTAGAGTAGTTACTCTCGAATGTTGCTTTCTGGTATTTTTTCTTATCCTAGCAAAAATGACAAGGGGTTTGTATACTTCCCATCTTTGAGAGTGGCTGGAATGGCACCCAGCTATGTATGTGCAGATAAGATAACATACAACATATCATACACATATTATTATGTGTTAATCATGGTGCACATGCACGTTCCACATCACTAGGATAAGAGAAGCGTGATGATGGATTGCAGACCAGCCTCTTATTGGTAATGTCTCTTGTTCCTGGGACGCTTGGGAGGCATGGGTTTGATTGTCTAGGTGCCTTCAACACATAAAGATTGGAGAAGATATTTCGGAAAAAGCTACTCTTCCTTCTGTGACCATTGACTATCATTCCACTTGACAGACCTTATTATGTTCAAGCCCAGGACTATCTGTAATTAAGGGTGCAGGGCGGCTAGCAGACTGGATGAACTTTTTTAAAAGTCTTTTAACCTGGCCTCCATTGGTGGGGATTGCAGAAACTGCCGACCATACACATAGCATTGAAGTATGTGTATCTATAAGTCAGGATTCGAAAGTAAAACAGGATATGGAGTTGGTTGTAGGAGATATGGGCTCCTTTATAATGCACGTTGTTCCGACAGTCTGTGTAATCTATCTTTCAATTCCGACGGTATGTATAATTCCTACCAGCATAACACAAAAAAAATATTCCTGTGATGATTGGAGTTTAAAACAATGTTTAATTGGCCAGCGCTTGTAGAGAGTACCTCTTCCTGATAAATGAACCTCTGAGGTCTTGAATAAGTACATGACTCTTAATTTTGTTTTATGAATTCTAGTTGACTAAAAGCAATCATAAACCACTCTAGACTCCAGATGGTATTCAGTGTACACAATTTTATATACTACTTGTTATGTCCTGTCTACCCATTGTTGGTGCTATATAAATTAATAAATAATAATAGATATATAATACATACCCACATAGGCAAGGTGACTTTGCATTCTTACTCTTTTAGATTTATGAAAATCTCGGTGAAATGTTAGAAATATATGTTCTTTTTATTGACCTAGTTTTTGGACTAGTAATGCTAAATGTATTAACTCAAGAGAACCTGCCTTTGGCAAACACCCCTTTCCAGCAAGTGCTAAACTGTATTTTCTTATCAGTATTCTCACAAAATCCGTCTACACCCTTGTAAACAGCAGAGCCGTGAGACTTTACTGATTTAACTGGGATACAGTTCTACTTACTACCCTTCCTTTTTATATAATTCAGAAGCAAACACTTCTCTTTTGTAAATTTTCACGTGTTTGGAAGAAAACATTTATATGCAGTGTAAAAATATCCAGAGTATACATTGATGTCAAAACCTAAATCAGCGTTTCTCCGGTCCCTGGTTATTCGGACGAAAAGGTTAAAGTTCTGTACATATAGAACCGAATCTTGAAACAAGTCTTTAAAGGGGATTTCCCACAGATGTTTCCTCCTTTAGGATGAAATCCAGCACTCTATACAATAATGTGATGCAGTATTGGCTAAAATCAGGGGCATATCTAGAGTGTTTGGTACCCAGGGCGGATCCTAAATATGCTCCCCCACTGTGAAATGAAAAAAACTTTTAATATTTGCAAGAATATTTATTGCACAAATTTGTTAACTGGAAAAAAATAGATATAGGAAAAATAAATACGTTTAAATAAATAACATTTGCCTAAGAGATGATAATGCTTTCTATAATAACAACCCACCCCCCAAAAAACACAGGTCCAAAGTGACCACTATGTCTATTCTGCAAAGGTAAATGGATTTACATCCTCTGCCTTCGAGCCTCCATTTCTGCAAATTGACCAATGACTTGATCAAAGCCAGACATGGATGCTGGTACATCACTATTTATTGAGCCAGACATTTACAGTGGTACAGCATAACTCCCATCACTATATATTGGGTCAGTCATTGGCGGCAGTGCAGCATAACTCCCATCACTATTTATAGAGCCAGTCATTAACGGTAGTACAGCATAACTTCCATCACAATATAGGGAGCCAGAAATTGACTGAGCTACAGCATAACTCCCATCACTATATACAGAGCCAGAGTTTGACAGTGGTACAGAATAATTCACACATTCATAAACCCCATCACACGCTCACTAATGTTTTCTCACACGCTCGTTCACACTTTGATGCTCTAACAATGTCTCCCTACCTTTCCCGTGTTCCTGTCTCCTTTCTGCAGCTTATTTTCTTCTTCCTCCTCGCTTTCTTCCTCCTTCTAATTTTCTTCTCTTCTTCATCTGTCTTTCTCTTCTAAATAAGGGTGGTGAGCATGGTTTCAGTACTGAGCTATGACATCATATCCCATCGCTTGATTCTTTATGGCAATGCTAATGTAGTCTGTTCCATAGGTTTTCATTGGTCAAAGTTATCAAACTGGGTGATTAAGACTGAGCCAATCTGCTGTTTATCACAGGCAGCATGATAAGGAGTCAGAGTGGTTGTCTACTGTAGTAATTTGGAGTATTAATAATAGAAATGTATTTTTGAGTTAGATTTGTATACTGATTGCAGCTTTTATTTAGACTGACAGATGCTGTACCTTGTATAAAAACATCTCATTAAAGAAAAACAACACCACTCATGCTTATATTTATGCTTATACATACACATGTTTTTATATTTATAGAAACAGAATCAAAAGTATCAACATCATCTTCTGAAGAGTAGACTTCTGCAGTCAACTTCCTTCCTTCCTTTTTCTCTCTGGCTTACATGGCAATATCCATTTTCTTTAAGCTATAGCTAGAACAGCCCCCTCCATATTGATTATAGGTATTCCTTTGAATAGGGGCAGGTAAGGTTGATTGTAATATAATTCCCTCCTCTGCGAGCTGAGGCCACATCCCTTGATATGCATGCTGGCAAAAAATACATGTGTTTTTTTAACCATATAAAATGACATTATTTTAGTTTTGTCTCTTTAGGTTTTATTTGCACTAATGTGCTCCTCTACAATCTGATATGAAGAGATCACTCTTTCCAGTCTTTGTGGGGCTGTGTTCCTTACTACTGGGATCACCAGGAGCTAGATGTTTTTCTGTTGGAAAACGGGATGTTTTCACCATCCCAGAGATAAAAGAAGAACTTGGTGACATTGGTACAAATAGCACTGTCACCCCCAAACCATTTATTGAGACATCCCTAACTGTAACAGAGCCACCACTTAACAAGGATGTAGTCAACAGAACCAGAAATGGGACTTCACTAGAAAATATTTTGTCCGTTGAAGAAAAACCACAAAGTAGCCAGACTTCAGAAGTCAATAGCCCTATTCTTATAATTCATGATAATTCCAATGGGCAGGACAATACAACCGTGGAAAAGTTGATTTTAACTACTTCAGTGTCTACAGAGGATTATATCACAAGAATAACTTCTCTTGGAGACACCACAGAACTGGATTTATCTAAACATGACCAAGAAGTAGGCGGAAAAGACACAAAGCTAGAAGAAAGTAATTTAGAAAATCCACCTCAAGTTAACACTGTAGAAATGCTGACTACCAACCCAAGAACCAGCAGTACTAAGGTAGTAGATGACATGTCTACTGTTCCCTTAGCTTTTGTGGACCAGCCAGGCCAGGCCACGCTTGATAGCCTTTTAAAAGAGGAAACGGTCCCTGAAGAGATTTCAGTGACTTCAGTAAATGTAGAAAATGCTGTATCCCTTAATATACCTTATGATCTGGAATCTGCAACAGCGATAAGTAAAGAAACTAATTTCACTGTGCCATGGGCAAGTGAGGAATGGGATGATACAAAACTGACAACACAGATTTCCCTAACACTGAATACACAAAATGACATCACTCCAGCTCATGATACAACTACACATACTACAGATGGTAGCCCAGAGAGTGGAATAAGTTCATTGTTCAATACGTCTCCAGGAGTTGATGTCCAAGGTGACACAGACTTTATTGTTAACATACCTACAGAACAGATTCCAACCGATCATTCAGGACCTGCTGCTCCTACTGCAGATGATAGCACTACTATGGAGCAAAACAGCTCACCCTCAAAGCAGATCATAGACTCCGCAACCAGCTCAAGTCAGGAACTTTCTGCTTCAGAACAAGGTAATTCAAATAGCGATTTAACATTTTTGGAAAGAAATAGGTCCATCTAACCCTACAATGACATGGTAGAGTGCAGTAAAGCCTTTTAATTGGGGCAGCTTTATTTTTAAGGTCAGAACCACAATGTCATTTAAGTTTGTGATTTAAAGTCATACTGTAAGTTGAGTCAACGTAAAAGAAAAGGACTGCTTGTATAAGGAACTTCCAGCGGTGCTTTGTATACTTTATCACATTGTAGTGATCCATATCATGTTGCTGTGTCACATTCTTTTCTTATTCTCCAGTTGAAGGCTCCTTCGGATGACACTGAACTTTCCTTAGCGCTTACATTTTCCCTCAGGCAGGCAGCTACTGTCGCAACACAGTTGTAGTTTGCAGAAAAATGTGTTATTTGGTAGGAGGCGGAATGGACTGTTTGATTAAGAGAACACGGATGTCTTGGAATGTTAGCACTGGCTCCTGTTTCCCTGTGGCAGCCGGAATTAAGGCTTATGCTCCATTTCACATGCCTTATAGTGTAAAAATAATTAATAACATTAAATGCATTTTCAGATTTGATTATACAGCAACTGAATGAAAGCTTAATTTTGACTTCAATAATCATTCAGGTTTTAATATACAGTGGTTTTATATAGTTAAGAGAATTTGTTTAAAGGAACACTCCAGCCATCATACAGACTTTAATGGACACGATTGTCAAGCATCCCCTCTAAGTTAAAAGTTTGTTCCTGTGCAAGTACATGGAGAGATTCATTAGAATGCCCTTCTATACATTTCCAGTGTTTCCCCACTACCAACTCCTTGGCTTGCGGGGAATGCATTGAGCCGACCACATGCCAGTCAGCTCAAGCACTGGCTCGTGCAAGAGCTCTTGGGCTGTAAAGAGACCACCATGTGCGCATGCAGAGATATCCAGGTGAAAAAAATTGCAACACAAGAGTGAAATAACCGCTGTATTAAACTGCTTAATTTAAAATGTGCCACAACTTGCATTAGAGGAGATTCAGAGTCAGCTCAGGCACTACATATCTCCCAAGTGTCCTGGTTTTAGCAGGACAATCCCTTTTATCTGCTGTGACAAGCACAGGGAGCTGAAATAATGTGCAATTGCAGCTCTCTTGCTACGTTGTGAAGCTGGTCACCACAAGGTAGCTCTTCTGGTAAGGGGAGTGGGTGGTCTCACATTTTGCCCCATCTACTCCCACCTGGATCCCTGGCCACTCATGGCCTCAAGCAGCACCCTCAACACCAGTGTCCTGATTTGGATAGTATTGGCACTGTAGTCAGAGGTAAGCCAATGGTTGGAACGCAATATCAAACAACCACCAATAAGTTTACAACAGGGGATGGAGATTTTTAGTCATAATCAAGGTAAAAGTCCAGAGAGATGATAAACTGGGTCCATTAGTGAGTACCAGAAACCCAAAACTGCTGCTATTTAATCGGCTTTAGATCACATGGTGACCCAGGGCACAATAAGGTTGCAGGACGTTTAAGCCAATCATATGTGGCAAACATAGCTCTGCCTGGCTAGGTTTCTAGTTACTGGTTGTTGTCCTGATTGGGTCCTGGTGTACTGCGTACTGGTCGCTGGCATCAGTGAGAGCACTCTCCTACGTCAGTGGGACCACTTGCTTCCCGCAAGGGGGTTCCGGATAACTCCAGCACGTTCTGCATAAACAGTCCAATCACATCCCATATGTTTTACATATGTAGTCAGTTCTAGTCCTATTGATCACAGAACTAAATAATAATTATGATGGCATCCAAAGCACTCGACTGCCCAATGACAAAGCTGTAAACAGGTCCATATACATCTAAGTATAAGTAGCACAAACAAAAGCTTATTGGTAACATCAGTAACTGCTTTTCATACTATAGTCTCTTCTTAATGACAGGTTCATGAGAGGCTGTTAGCATCTTGTCTTCATTTTAATTATTGCAGGTGTCAAACAGGAGGTCTCTGAAGTAGCCGTGCACCGTGATGCCACACCATCAGCTGCCGTTTTTATGGACGTTACTACTAAAGAAAACAGCCAGAAGCTTGACTCCAGTAACAATGATGACGAGCCCACTTCAGAGGACCCATTGCCTGGCAGCAGTACGCCACCTCTTGAAGTTGTCAAAAACACTGATGATGCTGATTCTTCATATTATGTGTCGTCAGCTGGAATGCCTGTGGTTGAAGGTAAGTCTGGAATGCTAACGAGAAACCCTGAAAAACAATCTAAATTACAATGTTTGCATAAAGTATTATTCTACAGGGGAAAACAGTTTGCATTTGTAATTCATATTATGCCAGTAATCCTTTTAATTTTCCTATTCATCAGTTCACTTTGACGGCGGCGTGTTAAAGTACCGTGAACATGTTAATAATGACGCCATTGGAGAGGTTATTCCTAACTGGTGCTTGTTATGATAATCTCACTGACAGATTCATGCCAACTTTACAGCACTTCTAATTGGAGTTGCCAGAGACATGATAACAATTGTTTAGGTTAGTAATGTTATGATCTAGTACGTTCAACAAATGCAGGCTACACCAACATGCCTAGTCCTCATGAAGGTGGTTCTATAAATGGTGCCCATTGACCAGCTTAGTGTCCTGGGAGTTTGAAAGTGAGTCCAATGTCTGTTGTCGCCCTTCCACTTTTATACCACCCCATCAGTGAAGTAAAACTTTATTACAGCTGAGCTTCTGGCCCTGTAATTAAAGTGACTCAGAACAAAATATGGTATTGTAGAATATTTTTTTCAGCTTGCTTTTACAATTCCATAAAAGATTTGGAGTGACCCACTCATCATGATTACAGAAAGGATCCTATATTCTATTTGTAGGATTGTACACTAAATGAAGTACATGGACACCCCTCTTAATTATTGAGCTAAGGTGTGACAGCCGTATTGATTGTGGGTGTATAAAATCCAGCACATAGGCAGCCATTTCTATAGACAAACTTTGCCAGTGAAATGGGTCGTATTGAAGAGGTCAATGACTTTAAATGTGGCAGTGTCACAGGACGGCACCTTTACCGGTGGTATATTTACCTCCACCTCTGTGGTTAGATCACTGGTATGCTTTAAGAAATGTAGCCCAAGGATATGATGTCATTAGTTCCAGTGAAGGGTAATGTTAATGATACAAACTAAGAATGCAAAAAAAACAGAATGTTGCAGAATCTTGTAATACCTTTTTTTATTGGACTAACAGTATTTAAAATAATAGACGAGCTTTCGGGAGTCCTCCCTTTATCAAGTCAAAAGTGAGAAATGCTTTTGACTTGATAAAGGGAAGACTCCCGAAAGCTTGTCTATTATTTTAAATACTGTTAGTCCAATAAAAAAGGTATTACAAGATTCTGCAACATTCTGCTTTTTTGCATTCTTATACACTGGACTAATACGGCTACCCCAAACTACTGATGCAAACTATAAAGATATACTATATCTTGCATGCTTCCAACTTTGTGGCAACAGTCTGGCCCTTTCCTGCCCCAGTGCACAAAGTGCATAAAGACATGGTTGGATGAGATTGGCGTGGAAGAACTCGACTGGCCCGCACAGAGCCCTGACCTCAACCCCACTCATTACCTATGGAATGAACTGGAACGTAGGTTGCGAGCCGGGCCGTCTTGTCCAGCATCAGTTGCCTGACCTCACAAATGGATGTGGATGAATAGGTAAAACCCCCACATTGGAGGCTGTTATATCTGCAAAAGGGAGCCAACTCCTTAGAAATGCCCATGATTTGGGAAAAGAGTCCAACAAACTCATAAGGGTGTGATACTTTTTGTCATATAATATACTAGTGACATTTGTATTTTCTACTAGTGTGGAAATCTTAATATTTAAGCATTTCCAGTCTAGTCCCTAATTGCATTTGTGTCTGTTTCAGTGACTACCGCTGTATTAATTATGGCAGATACTGACAAAGATAAGGCGATGACAGTCGGCACAGTTACATCTGCACCTCTGACCTCCCAAACGAATGTCCTGGCTCCCCCTGCAAGACGAGTCAGTTCCACAGAGGCTGATGGGTTGGAAAAGCAGGATTCTGAGGGTATGGATAACATGGCAACCAACCATATAATCATTGCACAAATATTAAAAGTGTACTGCAAATCATACTGGGGATTCATTCATACAGCCGCGTATTATTTAGTCTACTAGTTTAAAGCCTAATTAGACGGAGTGGTATGAAATGTAGGAATCATGCAGTCGTTTACAAAACTGATTATTTTAGGACACAGGAAAGCGATCTGTCAAAATTATATATTTTATATGTTCATAGTCACTGCTATTTAAAGCCAAACAGGACACTTACTTGTGGATGGGGCCCTCAGGACAGGTTGCTGGGGCCACAACATTTCATATCACACTATTTCACTTTAAATAGAATAGTTCCCTTTTATCTCTAAAACAGATGAATATGTAACACATTACTTTTGAATAATTTTTCCATCTAATTGAATCTCAAGGGGTTAACAACGGTTGGATATCTGGATCAGTAGCCACGCAGATAAACACCATTCGGCCCCTCTAGTATCCACATTTTTCCTGATGAAAAGTCTTAGACCTTCATTAGTCCTTGGTCTTGTCTTAGAATCAGGACACATTTCTGCCTAGCCCATGTATGTTTAAGATCACCAGATTAACCTCTACCTGCATGCAATGCATAGAGGGCTCACTTGCAGGCATGCCGGGACCCTCCTACTGTTGCATTATGTGTAACATTTGTGTGCATCTGGTTGTGTAAGTATATGTTTTAGGGTGTGTGTCTGTTTGTGTGGATTCCTTGGTCTGTGTTTTAGTGTGAGTATCAGGTAGTTTTAGTGTGAGTGCCCCTCTTGAGAACAGGCTCTGGATTGACCACTCTTTACATTTACAGATCTATGTATTCTTTTAACATGCTAACATTCATGCTTCAAAGATTAACACATTACGTTAAATAGTGATGCTGTTATACTACAAAACTGCCCTGTAACAGCTTGCTCTGTACCATCTTATAGCTAATCTTTATGTCATTTAACATATATATTTATCTTTATGTCAGGAGATCCTATCAAACTCTATACTCCCAGACTTCATTGATTTCTAGATTGTAAAATGGCTTTAGCAGTTGCAGTGTACTTCCAGAAGAGGGCAGTGCAGTTTGAAAAAACAAAGAATCTATAAAATGTGACTTTTGGGTCCATTCGATAAAAGGACAGAGTTTGCAGGAGAGTTGGACAGTCCTTGATATCACTATACATTATCAACTACAAACCCCAGTAGGCTTCTCTTGTAGGAAGGTCCCAGCTGACCCCATACAATGTATAGCTCTAGAGTGTAAGCTTTTACGCAGGGCCCCCTTTGCCTATTATACATTTGCCAATTATAGTTTTGTCATACCTTTGAATGTATGGACTGTAAGAAGCATAACATGTTTATATATAACTAAAAGGGAACAATAATAATAATAATAACTAAATCACGAAGGTGTATTGGGAAGCCCCCCCCCATATATTATACAAAGACTTCTCACTACAAATAAACCTTTCTCACCCTGTCATAACTAAAAGCCTTTTGTAAAAGTTTACTAATCCATAATGTTTACACTAAAGTTTAATATTTGCAACTGAATGAAGATTTCATATTTAGAATAATAACCTGTCAGATTAGTAAAACTGCTATATCAGAACTGATCTTAGTTTAATGAGTTAATCACTCATATACGGAGAACTATTTCAATTGTTTAAGTTAAACAACGATAATTATATAGCATACATATTCTGGTATTTGTCTAAATGTTAATGTTTAATAACTAAAGTGGTTAAAGAAGATATATTAAAACAAAACAAAAACATCAGCTGGGTCCACATTACAAAACAAACATAACATTTAACCCCTTCAGGACTGGGATTTTGATACTAACGTGTTACTAAAGGACCGGAGCCGTTTTTGTGTTTTGGCTATGTCTTTCTTCAACTGTAATATCACCCACACAAATCATACATTGTTTTTTTCAGCACAAGTAGGGCTTTCATTTGAAACCATATTAAGCTGGGTAGTACATTGTTTTGTTTGAAATAAACTGGAAAAAGTGGGGAAAAAATGAAAAAAAAAAAATTTTTTGTATACATACAAATTGTACACAGATTGAACGAATGGGAAAAAATTATCCAAAATATATTCATTAACTTGTCCTGATTTGGAAACCACCCAACATGGCCAGGATTTTCATCTATTTTGACCAGTATAGGGCAAATATTGCAAGGCATGCATCACGTTTTTAAGATGTAATTTTTTTCAAATTTGGCATGGTAGTCTAATAACTGCAATAGTTGTCACAGATACTGATTATCCCCCCAAAATAAATGTTTATGAATAGTAGATAAGTCAAGGTGTACAACTAGGGTCATTTTGACACTTTCAAACAGGGATTTTATCGCCAATTGCTGCCAAATTTTGAGGTATTTTTATTATTTTTATTTTTTGCATATGTTGCTTGAGATTATATTATATTTTGTATAGAATATGTGCAACTGCAGAAAAAAACACCAAATTGTGTTCACCAACATCCTCCAGTTCCAACAAGGCCTCACATGCACGGTTTATGCAGTTTTTGAGGAAGCTATGAGGGAAAACTTGAACATGCGCATTTTAGTTTTCAAATTTGCAATTTTCAGAAATTGGTTTACTGGGCCCATATCCCAATTGGGACATTTTGAAAACCCCCCCACTGTAAATTACCCCATAAAAGTATATGTTTATGAACAGTAGACAAGTCAAGGTTTTCAACTAGGGTAATTTTGACAGTTTTCAGGCAGCTATTTCTTCACTGATTTCTGCCAAATTTCAATGTTGAATTGAATTTCTTGCACACCCTAAGTGCAACAGTGGAAGAAAACACCACATTGTGTTCACAAACATCCCCTGATTCCAAAAAGGCCTCACATGCATGGTTCATGCATTTTTTGAGGAAGCTATGAGGCCAAAACTGGAACATGCACATTTTTTTTAGAAATTGGTTTACTGGGCCCATATCTCATTTGGGACATTTTGGAAGTCCCCCACTATAAATTACTCCATAAAAGCTTAGGAACAGTAGACAAGTAAATGTGCTCAACTAGGGTAATTTTGACAGTTTTCATGCTTGTTAGTGATAAGTTTAGGCCACTGACATTGACCAGGGAGTGCTATTATTTTTTTTAACTCTTTCAATGCTGATGCTCCATTGGAGCACAGCATTGACTGATATTTAGTCCCCATAAGCTTGTGGGGATAAATGTTGACCCCTGCAATGCCGCAATGGGGGCTCGTTTTTGCTGTTGCTGGTCTGCCTGGAAGACCACCAGCAACAGAGCCCTGGGAATTAACGGGAATTAACCCCTAAAATGCCATGATCGCGGCATTGAAGGGGTTAATGCTGCACTGTCGCTCTCATGGAGCGATCAGGCAGCCAGGGGGATGTTGTGTCAGCTCCTCACACTTGTGTGGGGACCCAGTCAACACTCAACCCCTTTCCTGAAGCTGCCTGTATCAGCTAAAAAACCTTTTCAGCCTACAGAATCACTCCATGGGAGTGATCACAGGCTCGGGGGGCGGGCTCGGAGTGGCTGTGCTGGTCTGCCCAGACTCCTGGGCAGACAGCAGTGCCCCCGCAATCACCACGAATGTGGCGATGTAGGGGCGGGTTTTGGGGATGACGTACCTGGTACGTCCCGGTCTGGTGGTGACGCATGACCAGGAAGTACCAGGTACGTCCCGGTCTGGAAGGGGTTAACGTAATGTGTTCATTGTTTGTACATAGATTTGTAGAACAACAATGGTGTTTTGGTCTTTTACTGAACTTTGTTTATTTTATACCATTTTTTCCTGTGAAAAAGTGCATGTTATCTCAGCTTGGATTAATTGAATGAGTTTACAAAAATTGTAAATTTTGCATGAATATACACCGATCAGCCATATCATTATGACCACCTGCCTAATATTGTGTAGGTCCCCCCTTTGCTGCCTAAACAGCCCCGATCCGTTAGGCATTGACTCCAATAGACCTCTGAAGGTGTGCTGTGGTATCTGGCACCAAGACGTTAGCAGAAGATCATTTAAGTCCTGTAAGTTGCAAGATGTGGATCCTGGTGTTGTGTGTTCTCCAGGTAAGCGATGCACCCAGCCATCCAAGTGATGTGAAAGAAAAAACGTGATTCATCAGACCAGCCACCTTCCATTGCTCCGTGGTCCAGTTCTTATCCTGACGTGCCCTTTGTAGGCCCTTTCAGCAGTGGACAGGGGTCATCATGGGCGCCCTGACTAGTCTGCGGTTACGCCATACACAACAAACTGCGATGCACTGTGTGTGTTCTGACAGCATTAACTTTTTCAGCAATTTCAGCTATAGTAGCTCGTCTGGTGGATTTGACCACACGTCTGCTTTTCCTTCCTTGGACCACTTTTGATAGGTACTGACCACTGCGGACTGGGAACACTCACTCTAGCCATCACAATTTGGCCCTTGTCAACGTCGCTCAGGTCCTTACACTTGTCCATTTTTCCTGCTTCTAACACATCAACTTTGAGGACAAAATGTTGACTTACTGTATCCCACCTAGTGACAGGTGCCATGATAACAAGATTAACAGTGTTATTCACTTCACCTGTCAGTGCTCATCATGTTATGGCTGATCGGTGTACAGCCTCATGCTACACAACTAAGCTTTATTTCATGCTGAATAACTTTTAAACTAGAATGTATCTTAAATAGAAAACAATCTTTAATTTAAATGTGTTTAAAATAAAAAACAAAATCGATTTTCTTACTCTCTGAACACTGGTCAACCAAAAGGTATCTCACGGATCTTTGGACGCTTGGGTCATTTTTGTGAAACACTTCATTAACATTCTTGTCCTCTGTAATCTGATCTCGCATGTGCCTATTATCTCCTCCTGATTCATTTCATCTTCTTACGTCTGTTTTGGACAATTCCTCTTTCTCTTTTATTTATTTAGCTCTGTAAAGTTTGCTGGCTTGCATGTTACATCTCCCTCCAGCCATGCAGAACTGCCGGGAGGGGTATGTTGTCACCCAGTTGTCACTGTTTTATTATTTACTAATGCTTCAGTGAGTCATTGATACTTTATCCTTTCATTCTTCTGTACTATTGACTTTGCTTTTTCACCTCCTCACAACCTGGATGTGGTCAGTGTGTTTTTTTTCTGCTTTTTACATTTGAATGGCTGCCAGAAAATCAAAACACACTCTAACTCACAAGGAGGTCTGCCGAGCCTCCATTATCTCTCACAGTCCTTAATAATATTCAGAATACGTGAAAACCTTGCTCTTGTATGACGCCATCGACAGGTGATGCGTCGGTTTGTGGTCTGTGGTATGTGCTGTACATCTGTTTTAGGTTAAACATATATCCGCGCATGAACTGTGACCTTGTTGCTGAAATTTCTATATGTATCCCCAGTTATAGGGGATATTTAATTGTTATTTTACTACTGACCATTAAAACACTTTCAAATTAGGGGCTACCTTTTTATGATTTAACATCCTTTATATATATATATAGCTGCAGTCTCAAGCAGTAATGAAATGTCTTATCTGTTTTATGACCCTTGATACAGAAACAGCTGAGGAAGATGAGGACGAAGAAGACGACGATGAAGATGATGGAGATGAAGATGAAGAAGAGGATGATGACAAATATACAGACTCCTTAAATGAGAGTGTAGAAGGAGATTCATATATGGCACAATTCACCCTCCCAGGCTTGCCCTCCCAGGAGCCTTTAGAAGACAAGAACAATGTTGTGTTGGTAGATGGGGCAGCATACCAGGTTCCTGACTCCCAGGAATGGGAACAGCAAAACCAAGGATTAGGTAAGAGAAAGTGCTGCATATACAATAAAACTTTCACTTTTCTCCTTGTATTTTAATTTTACCATTTAAAAGTTTTAAAGTTACGTCACATTTCACATACATATAGTTATTTCCTCTCTTTATATTTTGTATTTTCAGTAAGAAGCTGGATGGAGAAACTTAAAGACAAGGTAACTCAATTTAACATTAAAGAATTACACCACCCTTAATGGTATTTCTAGTTAATTGAGCATGGAGAAGCCCACTGGACAAGTACATTGTTGCGAATTCTCCAACAGTACAGCAAGCGGATCCGCTGATCCCTGAACCGTCTCTGTCCGTATTGCACGGTGTTTACATAGTTGTGAAATCAGCTTGATTCAATGACCCATCTAGAAAGTAGACCACTGAGAAAAAAAACAGCCTCCTCTTTGTAATGGAGCATTAAATTAGTGTACAACGGCCTAAAAGATCTATACCTACTTGAAAATCTAGCTATACTTCATATAATCCCTTAGGGGAGGATTCTAACAAATGCAAAACTCGGTGCGGACAGACCATTCAATCGCTAAGCATGCTTTTCACCTGCGTTAAGTCCAACTAACATTTGGGCAGCTCATTGAGTGGAGCCCTGTAAGTGCAAAGACACAGACATAGGGTCTCAATGTTCCTGATGATCCGTCATAAGTATGTATATATATTACATAGAGGTATATATTACCTCCCAGAATGACTGAGAAACAGATCAACATGAAGTTCTTAATTTGAAAGAATCCAGATCTGCTCCCCATCCATTATTAAAACCTAAATAACTTTACAGGCTTTAATATAACATTTTACTCACTGCTTCCTTACAATTTACTATGTAATAAATCTTCTTTGACTGTACAAATAGTTGAAACCATTACCTCCTCTATACTGGCTGTTCTTTCTAATAAAGCAATGAGACACAATTTTGGTGCACTGCAGATACATCTGCATAGATCCCAGCCAACTGATATACATTCATCCGGACATTGTAAAGAATTGTCTGTCCCAGCCGAGTAATACAGTAACACAGTAATACATCACTTATAGCAGTGCCGCATTACACTCTGTGATATATGAGAACAATACCAAGAAACAGGAGTACATCTTTGTTTATTAGACAACTATTACAACAGACCTTTACATGCGCACTTTGTAAAAAGTTTTTTTTTTGGCAACAGTTGCAATCACAGATTTTCTCATAAGTACATTAATTTACTTTATATCATTTCCTGTGTTGGCCCAATAACATGTTTCATTTTTGACTAAAAGCTCCAGTAAATACAACACAGGGTGTGTCTGGAACAGTTTGAGTTGAGATGTTTAGGTTTTGTAGAATTTAAATGACTGAGATGGGTTATGTGACTTTACTGGTCATTGACAGGCATTTCCGTCACTGAGTGAAGTATTTAGGAAAAAATGCAGTCATATGTAATGTGACTTTTAGGACTGTAGGACGCATACCCAGAAAACATTCAGCAATCCTATGTTTTAGGGTTCCAGAGAAGTGGGATGTTACAGCGAGGTAGCCATTCCTGGCAGTACAAGTTATTATTTCAGTCTCACGTATCAGGTAGCGTTGATTGATGAGATATTTACAGAAATCAATTTTCTAGTTGAAAAATCTGCTTCAAGCCCATGAAGTGAACTTGCTGAAAAATGATAGGCTTTGAAGTGATGATTTATATGTTTGGATCATTATAGTCATTAAGACAATCGCTGTCACGTGTTGCTCAAAGTATGACTTACTAATGAAGGACATTCTGTGAAGCATTAATAACTTGGATGGTCCGTGTTTTGGAATGTTCAAGTGTCTTTAGGGACAGTTTGCCTGTCAGATATATTAGAGAACTGCTAAAGCTTTTAAATTCTTTAACACATTGAATGCGTATGGGTTTGGAATGCTTTGGCAGTCAAAGGGCTGTCTGGTCTTGAAGATAATGAATTCTGTGCCTGGTAATGGGCTATTAGAATAAATGAAGAATTATTCATGCTGCTGCCCATTTTAATGCAGGCTGGGTACATGTCTGGCATGTTGGCACCAGTGGGAGTTGGGATCGGTGGAGCTCTTTCTATCCTCGGAGTTCTGTACGGCATAAAGTTTATGAATCGCCGCAGGAGAAATGGCATTAAACAGCATAAGAGAAAGGTATGATTATTCATCAAAAAGACCTGCCTTTTACTTAGTATTCATTTTTCCTGTCTCACATTAATCTTGAGGAGTCTTTCACTGGAATGTTTTATTATCCATTCCAAACCTCTCTCGGATTGCTTACTATTTCCATTGTAATCCTTTGTTGCCTTCATCTCTTTTGTCTTTAAGCAGAGAGAATTTAACAGCATGCAGGATCGAGTGATGCTCTTAGCTGACAGTTCGGAAGATGAGTTTTGAACCATTACTGCCTGAATGCGGGGAATTTTGCAACGAAAATTTTGAAAACCAAAATGACATTTTCACTGCTATTAGCCAGCTGTATAACACCTAGTAGTAATTACCATGCGTTGGGGTCGATGGCATGTTGTCTTGTACAATGATCCTTGTTTTCACTTGACTGTGAAATAAGTCCTATCATCCGGCCAGCCTCTGGTGGATTCCAGCCTGCAAACCCTGTTTGAATACACGCTGCTCCTTGACAATATGCAGAGTTCGTATCGTGCAAGTGATATATGTTTTATATACGTTTTTTCTTTTGTACTGAATTACACTGTTATTATCAATGTACTTATCTTGTGAAGAACGCCAAAGCTACAAATGGTAAGGACCACATTACATCAAAACGAAGTTAAAGAAGCAATCTCGCTCCACATAAAAATACAGAAATATCCTGCCATGCATTGATTGCATTTGTGTGTAAGGTGGGTAGGGAAATATTCCTTATTTAGAGGTATTATGTGACTAATTTGGGGTCACATATTTTTATTTTGTGTTTCTGAAAACAGAAACAAATGTTGAAATGGTCATCACATTAAGAAGCAATAGACTTTACATTAATGGTTTTTGGGGTATCTGGGGCATGTGTGTAAAATGCATTGGTCAGCTCCTCTTACCCAGAGTAAGAAGATTGTATACAATATACATTATCTGCAATACACCACTAATCATGCAATAAAGAACTTAGCACGGATTTATACTACACGGGAGGTTATTGAAAGAAGTTGTATCCACAGCGACCTTCCTGAAAATGGTAGTCCCTCTAATAGAAATCTGATTTATCGGAATGGAGGTTAAAGATGTTTATAAAACGGGTTGCATTATCAGCATGCTTATTGTGTGAATATCTAAACTAACTGTATAATATGCAAACTGGGAACTGTCCTTAAAGGACATTTTTCTGCTGTAAATAAGGAAACTATAAAATTAGCTAAATTTTGTTCTTCAGTGGCTTTATTTAAAGATAAAATGCATTTCATGTTCATGTCCTTAAAGGAACGGCATAGCGTATACTGTACCTAGAAACCGCACCATATGTCATAGAAATAAGGAAACACTTTTGATTTGTGGGCAGTGCATTGATCATAACTCAGTTCTCCACAGGTATACCATGATGTGTGCTTTAAATTCACCAGTTAGTAATCCAGGTCACTAAAAACATTATGACAAACATTTGACTTTGTAATCATTGGTTTGATATTAGACTGGAATAAATATCTTATTAACCTGTTTGGTGCATGATGTTTCACTACACAATTCTAATTCTGCTGAAAAAAAACCCAAAAAACAAGGGTTGAATTCCCGTCCAAGAACCGCGCTACTATTTATTACAGGAAAAATGTTATCTAGCATGGAGGGGTAGGGTGCTAAGTAGAAAAAAGCTAGTAGAAATGAAGGTATTAAAGTGAAGGAACAATTATTTAAGTAACATTGTGCTTCATTCCTATTTTTGGTTGGCAATGATTATATAACCGTAATGATCAGAGCGGATCCACAGTGCAGAACCAAGGGACTGATCCAGAATCCGGCACCAGCAGAAAAATACACAAGTCCAAAAGCATGGGCAAATACGAGCCGAATTCAAGGGCAGGTGCAGGCAGAATAGTCCAAAATAGGCCAAAAGGTCAAAGCAACTAAAAACACCAGCAAAAAATGCAAAGCCCAGAGCACAAGAGAAAAAAAAACTCTTTGGCTGGCAACTGTAGGACAGCTAAACAGTCCTTAAATAGGTCTTGTAGGACCCCCCCCACCACCACCACCACACCTTTAGATGATAGAGGGGCGGGGAGAAATAAGGAGTATGTTCTTTTAATTGGTATCTTTTGCACGCGCATCGAGCCTCTGATTGCTTGTCATTGCGGAACTCCGTGTCTGCCGGCAGAAGACTCCACTTGGATTCCCTGCTATGTTGGTAGTAGCAGCAGGGAGAGGAGGTAAGAGGGTGACAGTTTAATTCATTCACATTGCAGACATTGATAGTTGCTCCCATAGAAACTGGAAAAGCTACTTAAATTATGTGATTAAACCTTAAAGGAACACTCCAGCCACTTTATGCATTTACATACGTATGATAGGTGAGAGGTACCTTGTATCTCAGTCTGTGGGAGAAATTATTTCATTAGTGGGATGCCATTCGCATTGTTATGAACAGTAATTTCAGTGGCATGGAAATGATCTATAACTTTGCCGCTCTTCTGCCTCAGTTCTGCCTCTCCTTCACTCCGTGAGCCTACATCAGCTACAGTGGTACTATCCCCCAAATATTTGGGCAGCCAACAGTGTGGCGTCAGTGGAAAAAAAGGCATGCCGTGCGCTAGGGGTGCTCCATATGTTGCAGATGAAGTTGATGGTTTGTCCAGCTGCCTTGAACAGTTCTTCCTTCAACAATGGCACACAAGACTGGTAAAAGGAGGGCACTACAGTCCTCCTAAAGGTGATGTGACAGGGAAGACAGTAGTGTTTGGCGAGGGTCTCTAGCAGCTTCCTGAAGGGCTACCCCTCAATCGCGGAGAAGGAAGCACCTTCTGTCACACTCAGAGAAGGCTTACCACTTGTGAGTTGTGGGTTTGCTGGGAGCACCAATGCCGCCAGTTCCCCCTTGAAGCAAAGCTCCACTGTGTTGGGTTCATACCAGAATTGGTGACCCTGGTCAATATCTTAGGACACAATTTGCACTTTGCAGTGGGCCCATCTCTTACACTTGATGAATATGGTTATAATATGGCATTTTAAAACAACAGCGGCCTTTATATCATTTCCCTTATTGAGTTCAACCTCCAATGTTAGAAAAACCCAACCAAGATTAAAAAAAACGTATTTGCTCGATTATAAGACCCCCCAAAATTTAAATATATTAATGTAGAAAAAAAGAAAAAGCCTGAATATAAGACTACATTAGAAGAAAAAAGTTGTATTAGTAAATATTAATTCACATGTAAAGTACTTTTTCATATTTAATAAAAACTATGATTGAGAAATATGCTTTTTGTTTTTATTTCCTTTTATTTGCCAAGCTGCCCCCCTGATATGCACATCTGCTCCACGCCTTGCTACTCTGCCCCTTGATATGCCTAATACCCCCTATTTGTCATTCTGCCCCACAGATATGCTTTATACCCCCCTATATGCCATTCTGCCTTCCTATGCCACTTTGCCCCCCCTATTTACCACTCTGCCCCCCCAGATATGCCTCCCCCCCATATGCCCCCCCGACATACCAATGCATCCATAGACGAGTCCCCCGTGCTTCAGACTCCCTGATGTCAGGTGGGGGCAGCCGATGGATGTCTGCTGATACGCGTAGGCAACCTCTGCTGCCCGTTAGCTCCCCGGGACTTCGATGACTGAGCACCGGAAGGTCATGTCATGCCGGTGCTCCGAAACACAAGCCCCGGCAGAAGTGCCGCCAGCAGCGGAGGTTGTCTGCGCACATCACACAGACGTTCACCATAGACAACCACTGGGATATAGTTAGCCAGCTTTACATAATTTGTTTAATGCTTTCCCATTTTTCATACCTTGGATTTTTCTCCTTATACTCAGTAACTACTCGTTATCGCTTTATGAATACCTGTAACGTTCACCATTCGCTGTCTGGACTTGTTTAAACTTTGTGCTACTAATTTCATGTTTCCAGCCACTAGTGGCCGCCCTTGCCACTCAGAACTGATTATCATGTCCAGGTGTACCTTGCTACCTGATTATCACAGCCTATATAAACCTGCCCAGCCCTGCAGTCTGGGCCTTGACATTGATGTTTGAGGACTACCTGTTTGGTTCCTGATCTGTTCCTGCTTTGGTTCCTGATTTGTTCCTGAGTTGCGGCCAGCGCCCCACTAAGTGGACTCTCCCAAGTCGAGTGCCCTGCAAGTGGGCAACCTGCCGTGTGCCCTGCAAGTGGGCTTCCTGCCGTGTGTGCCCCAACCCGAGGGCTTCCTGCCATGTGCGCCAACCCGAGGGCTTCCTGCCGTGTGTGCCCCAACCCGAGGGCTTCCTGCCGTGTGTGGCCCAACCCGAGGGCTTCCTGCCGTGTGTGCCCCAACCCGAGGGCTTCCTGCCAAGTGACTTTCCTTGTATAAATATTGTTGTACCATCATCTACAATACAGCTCTTAATCCTGATCTTCTGTCTGTGGTTTATTTCCTGCGCCTGTCTGTAACAACCCCAGGCCATCATGCATCGTGGGGTACAGACAGAGCCCCTGCACCTGGGCTCCTATCAGACCTGCTCCCCCGGTTCGTGACAATACCATTATTTCCTAGATATATATCAAATATTTATTCAGACCTCAATCTATTCAGTGAACACACTCAAATTAGCACACAGGTACATAATACAATAATTCTTCATCCATAAACAGATCTTCTTCCCTAATAGTGTTAATTGACCCCCACACAATTCACAGTAACCACTGTATCACTATATAGACCACAAAAAATGGCCTCATTTCACACTTGCGTGCAACACCCTACATTTTTTTATGCTTTTTGAAACAAAATAAAACCATGAGACAATATATATATATATGTAGATGTTTCCTTTATTATACTACAGAATCGGAGTTACTTTGTCAGTGAAGTCAATTCTTAGAGATAAGAAATCTACGGGCTGGCATACTAGCTTTTTTTTTTTTTATAACAATACAAAGCCTACCATAATAAAGGTGTCAGGCTGTCCCCTATTCTATTGCCGCCTGTAGGGCTGCAACTAACGATTATTTTCATAATCGATTAGTTGGCCGATTATTTTTTCGATTAATCGGATAAAAAATAAATGTACATTTTTCATTTATTTAAAATAATTTAATAAACAAACAAACAGGATGTTAAAAACAAACAGCAGAAAAAAAAACTTTGATAAAAATGCATTTCTCCATTTCATTTCCCAACCTGCCCCCCCCAGTTATGCACATTTGATCCCACATACCCCCAGATATGGCACACTGCCTCATATACATGCCTTATATACCCTATATGCCTTATACCCCCTGATATGCCACTGTGAACCCTGATATGACTGATACCCCCAGATATGCCATTCTGTCCTCCCCAGATATGCGATAGTGCCCTCATAGATTCAGACTCGTTCACAGCACACTGACACAATACTTTTATAAATAAGTACTGGGTTAATCTTCACTGTCCCCAGGATTTAGATTCCCCTTAGTTTGCACCCCTTTACCGCTAACTGCACCTTAAGTTAACCTTATTAAAGATCCCAATAACCATAGCTGCCCCTAAATTAACCCTAAAGACCCCATTAACCATAACTGCCCCAAAATTAACCCTAAATACCCCATTAACCATAACTGCCCCTAAATTAACCCATAATACCCCATCAGCCATAACTGCCCCTAAATTAGCCCTAAATACCCCATCAACCATAAAGCCCCCTAAATTAACCCTAACGATGTAATTAACCATAAATGCCCCTAAATTAACCCTAAACACCCCGTCACATATAACTGCAGCTAAATTAACCCTAAAGACCCCATTAACCATAACTGCAGCTAAATTAACCCTAAAGACCCCATTAACCATAACTGCCCCTTAATTAACCCTAAAGACCCCATCAACCACAACTGCCCCAAATTAGCCCTAAAGATCCCATCAAGCATAACTGCCCCTAAATTAACCCTAAACACCCCATTAACCATAACTGCCGCTAAATTAACCCTAAAGACCCGATCAACCAATCCTGCCCCTAAATTCACCCGTAATGCCCCATCAGCCATAACTGCCCCTAAATTAGCCCTAATGACCCCATTATCCATAACTGCCCCTAAATTAACCCTAAAGACCCCATGAACCATAACTGCCCCTAAATTAACCCTAAACACCTCATCAACCATAACTGCCCCCAAATTAACCCTAAATACCAATTAACCATAACTGCCCCAAAATTAACCCCAAAGACCTCATTATCCATAACTGCCCCTAAATTAACCCTAAAGACCCCATCAAACACAACTGCCCCTAAATTAACCAAAAATACCCCATTAACCATAACTGCCCCTAAATTAGCCCTAAAGACCCCATTAACCATAACTGCCCCTAATTTAGCCCTAAATACCCCATTAACCATAACTGCCCCTAAATTAGCCCTAAAGACCCCATTAACCATAACTGCCCCTAAATTAACCCTAAAGACCTCATCAACCACAACTGCCCCTAAATTAACCCTAAGGACCCCATTAACCATAACTGCTCCTCAATTATTTTTTTGTAAATCAAAATTTTATTAATTTTTAGAACATTTTACACACAAAGTGAGAAGGGGAGACAAAAAACAGAATGGGGAAGGGCAGGAAGACAAAAACAAAATCAAAATCAAACATCGACAGCGCATGACCACAGGAGCATATCACGACACCCTGACGCAGCAGGGCTAAACACAGTGACATATCCCAAGCAGCAAAAACATAACAGGAAACAGAGACCCCAGCAAAGGAATCTCAAGACCCCCGCCTAATTACGGCAGCAGAAGTTGGGTGGAGGGGTCCAAAAAGAACTGGGACCAGTAGAACCAGGTCTGTCTATGGCGCTCACCCTGTCTATCAGAGCGGGCCACCAGCTCCTCCAAAGCGCGCACCCTCTCCACCCGAAGAATCCATTCCCTAAACGAGGGCGGGGTGACAGAAGCCCAATGTAAGGGAATCAAGGCTTTAGCCTCGTCTAGCAAGTATCGGAGCACGGACTTCTTATACACCGCAACAGGCGTGGTGGTATGATGGAGCAAGTAACTGGCAGGATGAAAGGGGGGCGGAGAGTCAGTGAAACGCGGGAGGACAGCCTCGATAGCCTTCCAGAAAGGAACAATAAGGGGGCACTCCCACCAGATATGAAGGAGCGACCCCACTGACAGGCCACATCTCCAGCACAACTCCGAGTGGTCAGGGAACATGCTATGCAGGCGAGAGGGCGTACGGTACCAGCGCGTAAGTAACTTATAGGAGAGCTCCTGAGACCTGGTACTAAGGGAGCAACCATGCGTTAAGGAGAAAATCTTCCCCCACTGCGCTGCCGAGAGGGACACCTCGAGATCCGATTCCCATTTCCCCACATAGGCCGGCAAATCCCCCTCCCCCACGCTCAAGAGCAGCCGATAAAGCAGGGAGATCCCATGAGGAGGAAGAACCTCTCTCAAGTGCAGGGATTCAAAAGGCGTGGGGTCCCTGATAAGGTGGTGTTTCTGAGGGATAGACATAACATAAGCCCTGAGTTGCAAATATTGCAGAGTCTGCAGCGCAGTCGGGGCAGCGTCCCCAACAATGGTAGACAGGGAGCGGAGTCGCGTCCCGTCCATATAGGACCCCAATGTCGGCGCATCGCCCGGACCCGACACCAGGAACGAGCCTCCCGACACACCCGGGGGAAAATCAGGATTAAACTTCAACGGCGTCTGCGGCGACGGATAGGTAAGCAACCGGGATTTACGGGAAACAGAATGGAGAACCGCCAGAGTAGCCAAAAGGAAGGGGTGACCCCCCGCCCGCCTCCTAGCCACAGACGGCTCAAGCCACAAAAGCACCTTTATCGGCACGGAAGCAGCGTCGGCCTCCAGAGCCACCCACAACTTATGGGCAGGGCGGTGGGTCCACTCCAGGGAACGCAACAGATGGCAAGCAAAGTAATAATTGCGAACACAGGGAAGGCCCAGACCTCCCGCGGCTTTAGGTTTCTGCAACAAGGCCAGAGCCAACCGCGGAGCCCGCCCCGCCCAAATGAAGGAGAGAAACAGCGCCCGCAAGGAGGAAAAGAAAGCACGCGGCAAAGCAATCGGTAAGGCTTGGAACACATACAGCACCCTGGGGAGGATGTTCATTTTAAGAGCGTTCACCCTACCCACCCAGGAAACAAACAGAGAACCCCAAGACCGAAGATCCTTCCGGATCGCATCAAGCAAAGGGGGAAAGTTAAATTTATATAAGAGGGAGACATCATCCGCCAACCAGATCCCTAAGTGCCGCAATTTACCCACACACCACCGGAAAGGGAAGGAGGAAGCCAACGCCTCCACGTCAGTCACAGGAAGGGAGACATTCAAAATTTCCGATTTGGAAAAGTTAATCTTCAAATTAGAAAGACAGCCGTACTTCCTGAACTCGTCCATCAGCACAGGTAAGGACACACGCGGGTTCACAAGGGTGAACAACATATCATCCGCAAAAGCCACCACCTTATGATGCACACCCCCACTCACCACACCAGTAACGTCCGGATTAACTCGAACAGCCTCCAAAAGAGGCTCCAGAGAGAGGACAAAGAGCATAGGGGACAACGGGCAACCCTGTCTAGTGCCATTAGATATAGGGAACCGGTCCGAGAGGGCCCCATTAATACGCAGCCTAGCCGACGGGTAAGTGTAGAGCGCAGAAACCCAGCCCAGCATATGCGGACCAAGGCCCACAGCCCCCAACACTTCAAGCATAAAAGTCCAATCAAGCCGATCGAAGGCCTTCTCGGCATCCGTAGAAACTGCTCCTCAATTAACCCCAAAGACCCCATCAACCATAACTGCCCCTAAATTAACCCTAAACACCCCATTAAGCATAACTGCCCCTAAATTAACCCTAAACACCCCATCAACCATAACTGCCCCTAAATTAATCTTAAACATGCCATTAACCATAACTGCCCCTAAATTAAGCCCACCTCCCCTAACTTTCAGCAGCCCAAATATTAATGTTATACTTACTGTTAGATGAGTTGCTGAGCGGTGTGGACGCTATAAGGAAATGGGCGGGGGCCAACCGTCAGAGTGACTGCAGGGAGGGACTGTAAGTATTAACTGCTGTGACACTGAATGAACCGGATTATAAAAACGAGGTGTATTCTTCAGAGCATCCTCATCTTATAATCGATAAAATCGATTAGTTGTTGCAGCCCTAGCCGCCTGAGTGTTCACCCCCGGTCTGTTGCTGGTCTGCTGCCTGTTTCTCCCTTTCACTGCTTCCTACCTATTCCCTACCCTGTCTGCTGCTACCTGCCTGATTCTCCCCTCTTAGCCTGCTGCTACTTGCCTGTTCCTGCCAGACTGCCCCCCGTAGCCTGCAGTGGCTTGCCTATCCCCCAGTCTAGACCTTACCATTTGTATAAAATGATTTCTTTAGTACCTGTATGATACTACATCCTAAGAAATAAGACAATAAAAATGGGAATAAAGGTATGGGCCGCATCATAATACTATATCCTTCTGGAGATACGGTCTGCAGTACTGTATACAATACTCCAAGTGAGGTCTCAACAGTGCTCTGTACAACGACATGAGCACTTCTCTCTGTCTACTGCTGATACCTCTGGCTATACAACCAAGCTTTTACAAAAAAGACAGGTTGGGGCTTTAAATTAAAATTTTTGCAATTTATCTAAATTAAAGAGTTGTGTCAAAGAACCATTATACTTCATTTTTACAGTCACCTTGGATAAACATTATGTTTCTTGTTTTCGGCAAAATTATTATATAGTGAGAACTGTATTTCACAATATTAAATATTTAAATGTATCCCCTTAAATTATCTAGGTGTTAAAATATATTTCTTTTCTATAATGTTATAATTTATTACAATAAACCCATGTTCGCTTGGTGTACAAATTGCTTCCACCTCTTCTATATTGATATTAACTTAATGTGCATTATTAACTTAATTCTATGTTTGCATTCTATATCAACAACTTCGTCGATGAAGCGTTCATCAAACATCTTTATATACGTTACCCATGAAGCAAATTTATTTATATCAGTTTTAACATATAAGTACCATATGCATGGCTTTCAGTACACTTCACAAAACAAAAGACTGGTATTTATTTGCTCAAACCTCAGTAATTTAGTCAGTTTCAATCATTTTGCTTAATATGACTGTAAAACTGAGAGATCCAAAAATGCTGGCCCGTTTGGGATCTTTGGTGCCGGTAGATCCGGGGCCCTGTTCTTTTGGCATATTGCTCATGAAAACACTATATTTCACTATCAAAAACAGTAAGGGGACTTCGATATTTCAAAAACACATTTGAAATGTAAAAAAAACCCCCAAAGATGGCCGCCTTAATCCCGCATGCCGAGTCGCACGGCCGTGGGCATGAGGTCATCGTATTCTATATGTGACAGCCTATATATATGGGGCAAATGGCAGTTATAAGCTATCAGTTCTTGATTCCCAGTGGTGTATACTATTGGTGCGAGAACAGCGTTTTATTTGGAGAAATGCCATTCCTAGCGGCTTGGAAACGTAGACGTCAGGATGAAGACCCGAAGAACCCTGAACCACCGGGAAAAGAGGAGGGAGAGAGGACCGAAGATCTACCCCGGGACGACCAGCAAAAACGGAAGAAACACAGCTCCCAAGGAAGCGAGACGGACCGCGGAAGAAAGAAGAGGAAGAAGAGCCCTGCAGGAGAGCCCAGCGGATCAGAAGATGGACCCAGGAAGCCCCTCAGCCTCACAGACTTCACCTTCTATTCTGAGTTGGGAAGAGGTGGATTTGGCAAAGTGAGTAACGTGTTTATTTTATCTAGGGGTACAGAAAGAGTTTTTAGGGGAAATATGTAACAAAAAAACACATAAAACATGCCTTTGACTTACTTCTGGGATCATTCTAGGTAGGGAAAACAGTGACACTTTAATCCAATAAATCAGTTTGAACACAGCCCATATTATAGACGGTACGGCCTCCAAAAGCTGTTTATTTTCACTCATTCCAAACACACAAGCTTTACACTTAAGGCTGGGAGACGATATCCTCGGGTTTGGATTGGAGAGCAGCAAAGGTAGAGCTTGATACATTGTATCCGGGGTCTATCATACAGGAGAAGCACACTGAGCAGTTACTGGACACTCCACGCGGTGGCGGCGGCAGTTAGGCAGGTGGGAGATACTGATTTGCTCATGCAGCTGTCACTCACGTCATATATCATTCATTCATTAATATGAAACGATCTTAACTTTATCTTTGTAACTAAATGGAACAGTAATGAGTGAAATGTTCAGTATATACCAGAGACTGCCAGGCCTACTGAGTGTCCATATTGCCAGATTAAGGAAAAGTGGATGTGCAAGCGCATTGGTGTCATTTATAAATCAGGATGTGCCGGGTATTAAGATAAAATGATGTTTATTTTCGCTATAATAAAAGATGCAGAAAAATGTGCATGTGTTGTTTTTTTAAAGGCTAAAGGGGTATCCTGAAGGTATAATGTGAAGGGTGAGGGGATTCCATGTAAAGTCAGGAAATTTTACTTTACCAAGAGGGTGGTAGATAAATGGCCTCTCAGCAGAAGTGGTAATACATGGTATCTAAGGCAAGACCAAGGACTGATTAAGCTGTGAGTTTGTACACTAGATGGGCCGGATGGGTCTGCTGGTAGATTCTATGTTTCTATGAATCAGGTAATTTTATCATAGTAACAGATTTAATGCTTAAAGGACTAAAATCAATGCTCTGGGGTCGGCTTTCTACACAAAACTGCAAATGGAATAATTAGGTCAACTACGTCTGAGATAAAATGAGATGTCGATGTTAAAAAGGCATCTGGAGCCTATATTATTCTGTTCATTAAAAGCTGGTCTCAGGTTGTCTTTGCAGATTAAGATATTGAACCTATAGGGCTGGGTTAAGTATTCTACGACTAGTTTTAAAATTACTGTATTGGCTCGGATATAGGCCGTCCCCGTATATAGGCCGCACCCTAAAATTAACCAAAAAGACCCCATTAACCATAACTGCCCCTAAATTAACCCTAAATACCCCATTAACCATAACTGTCCCTAATTTAGCCCTAAATACCCCATTAACCATAACTGCCCCTAAATTAGCCCTAAAGACCCCATTAACCATTACTGCCCCTAAACTAGCCCTAAAGATCCCATTAACCATAACTGCCCCTAAATTAACCCTAAAGACCTCATCAACCACAACTGCCCCTAAATTAACCCTAAGGACCCCATTAACCATAACTGCTCCTCAATTAACCCCAAAGACCCCATCAACCATGACTGCCCCTTAATTAACCCTAAACACCCCATTAAGCATAACTGCCCCTAAATTAACCCTAAACACCCCATCAACCATAACTGCCCCTAAATTAATCCTAAACATGCCATTAACCATAACTGCCCCTAAATTAAGCCCACCTCCCCTAACTTTCAGCAGCCCAAATATTAATGTTATACTTACTGTTAGATGAGTTGCTGAGCGGTGTGGACGCTATAAGGAAATGGGCGGGGGCCAACCGTCAGAGTGACTGCAGGGAGGGACTGTAAGTATTAACTGCTGTGACACTGAATGAACCGGATTATAAAAACGAGGGGTATTCTTCAGAGCATCCTCATCTTATAATCGATAAAATCGATTAGTTGTTGCAGCCCTAGCCGCCTGAGTGTTCACCCCCGGTCTGTTGCCGGTCTGCTGCCTGTTTCTCCCTTCCACTGCTTCCTACCTATTCCCTACCCTGTCTGCTGCTACCTGCCTGATTCCCCCCTCTTAGCCTGCTGCTACTTGCCTGTTCCTGCCAGACTGCCCCCCGTAGCCTGCAGTGGCTTGCCTATCCCCCAGTCTAGACCTTACCATTTGTATAAAATGATTTTTTTAGTATCTGTATGATACTACATCCTAAGAAATAAGACAATAAAAAATGGGAATAAAGGTATGGACCGCATCATAATACTATATCCTTCTGGAGATACGGTCTGCAGTACTGTACACACTACTCCAAGTGAGGTCTCAACAGTGCTCTGTACAACGACATGAGCACTTCTCTCTGTCTACTGCTGATACCTCTGGCTATACAACCAAGCTTTACGAAAAAGACAGGTTGGGGCTTTAAATTAAATTTTTTTCAATTTATCTAAATTAAAGAGTTGTGTCAAAGAACCATTATACTTCATTTTTACAGTCACCTTGGATAAACATTATGTTTCCTGTTTTCGGCAAAATTATTATATAGTGAGAACCGTATTTCACAATATTAAATATTTAAATGTATCCCCTTAAATTATCTAGGTGTTAAAATATATTTCTTTTCTATAATGTTATAATTTATTACAATAAACCCATGTTCGCTTGGTGTACAAATTGCTTCCACCTCTTCTGTATTGATATTAACTTAATGTGCATTCTATGTTTGCATTCCATATCAACAACTTCGTCTCAGGTTGTCTTTGCAGATTAAGACATTGAACCTATAGGGCTGGGTTAAGTATTCTACGACTAGTTTTAAAATTACCGTATTGCAAACGGATATAGGCCGCCCCCGTATATAGGCCGCACCCTAAAAGTTTGGTGCTTTTTTAAAGAATTTTTTTTTTTAATAGACATGCTGCCACTCTGTCTCCCCCCCCCGAGATATGCTGCCACTCTGTCCCCCCCGAGATATGCTGCCACTGTCCTCCCCCCCCGAGATATGCTGCCACTGTCCTCCTCCTCCTCCCCCCGAGATATGCTGCCACTCTGCCCCCCCCCCCGAGATATGCTGCCACTCTGCCCCACCCCGACTTACCAGAGCAGACTCCCGGGTGTCTTGCGGGGCCGGCGGGGACATCTACGCAATATGCGTACACAACTTCCGGTGCCGGGACTCAGCGTGGGGGAAAAAAGTGCGGCCTATATTTGAGCCAATACGGTAGATTTACGCATCTATATTGTAGTGGACGGAGTGAGTGGTAGATAGGCGGAATAGCCTCCCAGAACAAGTGGTAGAGGACAAAACATTGACATAATTTAAACATACATGGAATAGGCATATGGCTCCTGAATATTAAGTAAGACCAAGGACTGATTATGGTTTGAGTCTTTACATTAGGACATTGGATGGGCTGAATGGATCTGATCTGCCATCAAACTGCACCTTTCTATGTTGATAATGAGCTTCACATTTCAAACATCAATTATAACTGTCACCCCTTCCTGGTTATCTCAGGTCATGCTCGCGTCATGGAGGAGCAGTAAACATCCGGTGGCTGTTAAGATCATCAAACGCAGCTCATCACGGAAAGAAGACATCATGCGGGAAAGACGAGTCTTGGAGCTGGCAGCAGAAAGCCCATTCCTCTGCCACGGCTTTGGTGCTTTTCACACCCAGGTACGGAATTGTCTGTTGCTCTGCAGCCTATTCCCGTCCTTTCACCTTCTACCATGCGCCATTTCTACAGAAGATCTGCATGTGTCACTGTACTATTAGTCTCTGCATGACTGTAACTGTTTTTGCTCTATGTTCAAAATAAGCACCGCGTCTTTCTCGTCATGGAGAACGTGAGCGGAGGCAGCCTGTCAAACCACCTGAGGAGGAACGGCCGGATGGGAACCAGTGCTGCAGTGTGAGCAACAGAGTAGACATAAAGCCAATGATCATTTCCATGCTGTCTAAATGGCTCCTCTAGCTTTAATCCCAATGCAGTGAAATCAGAGGCTCTCCATCGCTGTAAATAACCCTTTGCTAATATTTAGAAACTACTCACTAAACTGTTTGTGTCCTTCTGGCAGGTTCTACGCTGCAGAGATCACCTGCGGTCTTCAGTTTCTACACAGCCATGGAATAGTTCATCGGTTAAAAAAAAATATTTCTGCTCTCAACTGTCCATTCTCTTGCTCTTTTGTTGAGTCTTATGTCTTCCATCACCCCAAGTTCCCTTCATCTCACCATTTATTCCATTTCAAAATCTTTCAGAATTCTTAAGAGGAAAATGAACATTTTCTTTATCTGAATCATTTAGGGACCTGAAGCCAGCGAACGTGTTGATGACCAGCGATGGACACCTGAAGATCTGCGATTTCGGCCTCGTCGTGGAGAAGATCATCGGAGCAGCCAAAACCAAAGGCGTAGTTGGGACCAGAAAATATATGGCCCCCGAGGTGAGAATGTATTAATTAGATTAATGCTATAGTTAATCTAAACCTTAATTATTTTACAATGCATTACCCATCTACATTTTTCACATATTGAACTTGTTTTGCAGGTTTTTCAAAAGAAGAAATATGGCGCCTCCGCAGACTGGTGGTCGTTTGGAGTCACTCTGTTCCAGATGCTGGTGGGAAGGGTCCCAGTTACATCATCACAGCCCAAGAGGGAGTACCGGGACTGCACCGTTCACAATGACTTCCCGTACCCAAGCTGGCTGCTAGCAGATCAGAAAGACATCCTCATGAAGGTGAGTGGATCACAAATGTCCTGACAAGGTGTGTGGCTATCCAGGAACTTTTATAGACCATAAGGGAGTGTTGTGCAGCAGATTCTGGAATGGGCAAAATATGGTTACTAAACTCAACAAAAACTTGGCTAAATACGTCAGGAAATTCGAATGCAAAAAACATTTTTTATTTTTCTTTTGCTTTCTCAGCTTCTGCTTAAAGATCCAGAATGCCGGCTTGGGACGAATGGTGATATAAGAGTGCATCCTTTCTTCGGCATCTTGAACTGGGACCATTTGGAACAACGCAAAATCTGGCCCCCATACCTGCCTCTGGTGGTACGTCTAGCCATTACAAAATGCTTTAGATCCACTAAGTTCTAATATCACAACTTATTGCTCTTCAACCTTAAAAAGTACTTAATAATGGCATAAGCACACATCCGGTGCACAAAGAGAACCCCCACACACATGTAAAGTTACTGTATGTGATTTCTTCTTCCGAGCCTTTGATACATTTCCTTCCACCAATTAATCATTGCTAAGGAGCCCATCTAATGACGACTGACGAGCGGTTTGTTACGTACCTGCCGCCATAGTATACATTATGATGTGTTTTTGAAATCAAGGAACTTTTCGCTTTTTTCTTGCAGGACCCAACTGGAGATCTTCACCTCAGTTCCCAGGATATATCCTTTTCATCTGTACAGGGGGCTAATTGTAACAAAAACAAAAAAAGTTGGGATTTGCCTGACCTGTCTTTTGTTAGCCCCAAATGGAGGGAATAAACATCCCTCCATGTATCCAACATCTGAGATGGGAACAAATTCTCTTTTATTCAGGATTCAGCTTGAAGATCTTGCCTGAAAAGTCTCCTGTTGGACGACGACCAGCAGTCCAGGATGTCACCTCCCTGCTTCATCTACCACCTTCTACAGCTGTCCAACATCACTGCGCGGCAATTCCACCTGCTCTGTCCAACACCACAGCGCAGCCATTCCACACGCCGTCCAACATCACAGAAAAGCATTTAATGCAACACAACACCACACAGAACTTCATTGCTGTCCAACATCGTAGTGCTGCACCTTGTCCTGCTGTTTAACAACTTAGAAGCGAGACTCCATCTGGCCTCTAACACATACCTCACAACTTTTATCCCCAGTGAATCGGGATGCAGGGGGGGTGGTGGGTGGGCGCATGCATAGTAGAGCTTTCCTTTAAGCTCTGTCCCCCGGGGTCCCGATTCACAGAGGATAGAATGTTACTGCACATGCATTCTCCAGTGTTCCAAACACCAGAGAATATAATTAGACTTGAAGAAATGTGGTTCTGAATCCTGCTGTCCCATAGAGATCTTCCTCTGTCTTCTTTTTTTGGGAGAGAGCTAGAGATCGGCAGCGAGATCGAGTGGCCACACGCAAAGCAGGACAGCTGGGAGCCATGCAGTCTGCTGCCACCTGTCATACTGTGTCACAGACAGGCTTCCATGCTACGTAACATCAAAGTAGAGCATCCCTTGCTGTCCAACATCACACAAAAGCACCCAAAACACAGCAGATGATCTCCTATTCTGCCAAATTACAAATAGTATTCCTACCCTACACAATGAAGTAGAGGGAAAAGGTCTATCCGCTTCTTAAAATGTGTTTCTTCTTTGTTCTAGATCCAGCGTGGACCAATTGGACTGAAACGAGTGGAACATGATGATGAGATGTACCACGGACAGAACTAAACAAGGGCACTGATTCATTTAAGAAGGTCTTTTGAGTTACTCTGTAAGTTATTAAATCTTCAAGAGGTTCGATTTGTCTGGCAGCTGAAACTGTCCCTCTTCCTTCTATGTAGGTCTATGTGAGATTTTGTCAGAGTCGCCTGGTGCTTGAGGAATGAACCCTTCAAACCGGAAAAATTTAGAATGAATTCTGTCTTTTATCTGTAAGTCTCTTGTCCCTTCCTAAAGTTTATGGGTAATTTAAAATTGTCTCTCGCCTACAACGTATTACTCATTTCTTGTTTCTCTTCTTTTCATATTTAGAATTCTGCATGGATTTAGATTTTAGCAAACTAAAACCTGCAAGCTATTTCACACTGGAAGTCTTTTGTCTGTGAGTCTCTTCTTTTTATTTGTCATAAACACGAAATTACCCAATAACTAGTTTTATTGAAAACCAACAAGCTAATTTTCCTTTACTAATTCCTCCCTCCTATTCTCCCATTGGTTCTTGTCTAGTGATGACTGTATCTTCAGGCCATATATATACTGTAAATTTGTGCATAGGATGAGATTTCATTTTAATGATCTTTTTTGTTACCTATGCCAGGTGTGATGCTCAGACGTGAATTTGTGTCAACTATCCTTCAAAGCCTGTTCCAAGTAGATCTGTAACAGGTCGGTATCTCCTGTCCCTAACATTTCTTACATGTAACAATTGTGTCTTGTTCCCCATTTCATCTTCTATGCATTCTGTGATCACTTGCCCTACATTGTTTGATCTTGTATTTGTCAGTTTGTCCACATTGTTCCTTAACCCCTTAAGGACAATGGGCGGTCCCTAAACCCATTGAAAACAATGCATTTTGAGCCCGTACATGTACGGGCTTTGTCATTAAGGGGTTAAACATCTCCTATATTCATTATTCCCATAAGAACGTGTAATTTTCTTACCATGATTTTCCTGGCTTTCATAATCACAGGTTTCTTATTCTTGTTTTCTCCAGCTACCGGAAGGGCTTGAGATGTCTGGAAGATCTTTCATCCTTCAAGCTTCCTCTCCTGGAGATCTCTAGAACTTCAACTTCACTGCCAAAGCAGCACTCATCAGACGCTGATCCTCTTCTTCTTGTCATTGACGATTAAACCTACAGCATCACACAAATGTTACCATGTTGCAGTTCTTTAAACTACAAAGCCCTATATAAGTAAACTCATTTAAAACCCCTTTAGTTACCTGTACAGCATCCAATGTGTCATTTGCATTCTTTATATATTATCTTGGTTTTACCCAGTTTAATAAAATCCTTTAAGTTTATTTATATTTCAGTGATGGATTCATTTAAACATTTCATTAATTGACTTTTATTTCTCCACATACTGTACACAATACATTCAAGCCTCTGTAAACAGTTACAGCAATGTTCTCTGTCAACAAAGTTTTCCAAAATAACACACACAATGTAACATTACTATTGTGTGTTATTTGCTTGTACAACATCTGCTTTCAAACTAGTTTCATCTGAACAAAAAAAATCATGTTATTTTTTAACTTTGACTTATTTGTTTTCCTGCAATAATAAGATATTGAGTGTGGGGCATGTGTTTCTACTCAAAGAAATCAAACCATGTATAACACAACTTAATACGACTTATATAAATGATAAATAGTACAAAAGTGAATGTACACAGCGCCTGATTAGCTGCATTTCCCTCTGGTGTCTCCACCAGAAAAAAATGTATAAACATAAACAAGTGGGCTGTGTGCTTATTACACCGATGGGCATAAAAGATTAAAATTTGGTACCTTCATTCTCATAATGTAGGATACATAAAAAAATCAGAAATATATAGTGCAATATGTTTAAATTATATCAACATATAGCACTTTATTTGATTTAAACTTATTGCACTATATATTTGGTTCTGGGAGGCTTTCCATTATTCAAAAAAATCTTGTTTTGTCTCTTTGTTTTTAGCTGTACTGTTTGTATCTTCCAACTAAATGTTGAATAGTTGGTGTAACTTAACAGTCTTTGTATTTTACTGCCTCTGACAGAAAAAGATACTTAGTAGGGCTGCAACAACTAATCGATAAACTCCATAATAATCGATAATGAAAATTGTTGCCAACGAATTTCTTTATCGATTAGTTGAATCGATTTTATCGATTATAAAATGAGGGTTTTTTTTTTTTTAGAGAAATACCCCTAGTTTTATAATCTGTTTCATTCAGTGTCACTTACAGCAGTTACTACTTACAGTCCCTCCCTGCAGTCACTCTGATGATTGGCCCGCCCCTTTCCTTCTCCTAGTACCTCCCCGCAGTCAGGGGCAGATTGGTCCGCCCATTTCCTTATAGCGTCCCCATGGCTCAGACACTCATCTAACTGTGAGTATAAAATTAATATTTGGGCCGCTGAAAGTTAGGGGAGGTGGGGGTTAATTTAGGGGCAGTTATGGTTAATGGGGTGTTTAGGGTTAATTTAGGGGCAGTTATGGTTAATGGGGTGTTTAGGGTTAATTTAGGGGCAGCTATGGTTAATGGGGTCTTCAGGGTTAATTTAATGGTGAGGACTGAGGGTTAATTTAAGAAGGTTAACTTAAGGTGCAGTTCGAGGTAAAGGGGTGCAAACTAAGGGGAATCTAAATCCTGGGGACAGTGAAGATTAACCCAATACTTATTTATAAAAGTATGGTGTCAGTGTGCTGAATCTATGAGGGCACTATGGGATATCTGGGGGGCACAGTCTCATATCAGGGGGTATAAGGCATATAGGGTATTTAAGGTATATGTGGGAGGCAGTGTGGCATGTCTGGGAGGCAGTGTGGGAAGCCTGGGCTCAAATGGGCATAACTGGAGGGGCAGGTTGGGAAATAAAAACAAGAAATGCATTTTTCAAAGTTTTTTTATTCTGCCTTTTTTTAAAATTAAATTATTTTAAATAAATGAAAAATTTAATTTTCTTTTTTTATCCGAGTAATCGATTCATCGCAAAAATAAATTGGCCAACTAATCGATTATGAAAATAATCATTAGTTGCAGCCCTAATACTTAGTACAAGAAATACATTTCTTCTTTATTTCTCTTCTCTTTATCTCTCCTACTGTTAGTATTTAGTTTACCTCCTCTTTACCGCTTCTCCTAGTTCTTTTTGTTTCTCATTTTCTCTCCCATTTTTGTTTATCCCTCCTATTTCACTCTATTTCTCCCTATCTCACATTTCTCTCCTCAGTTCGCCCTTTCTCATTATCTCTCTTTTTCTGATTATCCCATTTGTCATTCACTCCCACTTTCCATTATGTCTCCTTTTTCTCCTCCTCTTTGTCCCTATTCTTTCTTTATATCTCTGTCCTGTTCCCATTTCTATCACGTTTCTCCCTATCTATCGTTATCTGTCCACTTTTTTCCCACTCATTCACCTTTCTCATTATTTCTGCCCCTTTTACCCATCTTTGTTATTTCTCATTAACTCCCCTTCCCACTATCTCTCCTCGTTCATGTTATCTCCCCGTTATCGTTATCTCTCCCCTTATCTCATTTCCTCACTAGCTCGTCTATTTCTTAGTATCTATTCCTCCCCTTCACTTACCGTTTCGTAAGTCCTCTGGTGGGAGTGCGAAGCCTCCATTTCACTGGTCCGCGCCTACGCAGTAAGTTTCTGTGCTGAGCGCCGGGATTTGACGTCATATCATGAATACCCGTCGCTCTACGTGAAAGAGCACCTCCCACCCAGCGACACCATTGGTGGCAGGATCAGAAAAGTGCGGCCTGGAGAGAAGCGGGATCAGCACCAGGGACAGCGGGGTGTGGAATAATTATATATATAATGTATAGAGAGACCACACGGGTGGGCTGAACAGTTGAGAAAATCTCACTCTGGGGGTTAAAAGGCATATTATGGGGCAGAGTGGCATATAGGGAGGTATAAGGCATTTCAGGAGGCAGAGTGGCATAAAGGCATATCATAGAGCACTCTGCCTACAGAAATACCCAATACCCTCACCGGCGAACTCTCCCCTCTAACAGCCCGGGAAGGTCTTCGCAATGGACGCAGACAATCCACGCTGCTAACCGCACCTCCTTACGGCTGCAGCGGAAGTTGCCAACGGGAATCACGTAGACGCCTACCTGAAGCCCCGACTACACACCAGGGAGTCAGAAGCACCGGTAAGTTGGGGGGGAGTGTTAAATGGGGGGCATAAGACAGGAGGATCCGGGTCCCCTGCAGCATTGCGGGGATCTGGATCTTAGTCTCATAGTCAGAACCTATTTCAAAGCATTTGTTCTGAAAAAAACCTCATCTCATAATCAAGTAAATACGGGTATGTCTGATGCACATTTGATAATCTGTCACAAACATGGGCAGATCCGGGAAATGGTGCAGTGGTTATTGCCATGTTTTGGGCTTCTTTTTTCTACATGCATTTTGTGAGATATCTTAACTAATCATCTTTAAGAGTGGCTGTTTTTGTTAACTTTGAAATGTTATATTTTAATACATAGGAAGGAACATATGATGGTGGAACATCACCTTAGAAGAGAGAAGGGAGAGGTGAGATATGACCGAAACGTTAAATATTTAAAGGGGTTAAACACAGACTAAGAGGTAAGCATCTCGAGAAAAAAAACGTGATTGGAAAAGATAGCTCCTACATTTTTTTTGCTTTCTCCTAGATCCAAACCAGTTTCATCAACCACTGCGCTTAAGGGTATCCCAGGAATCTTTGGACTTTCTTCTCTGGGTGATTTCTGTGAAACACCGACACATCATTAACAATCCTGTTTTCTGTATATGACCCTGCATGTGCTGATTTTCCTATCGTCATATATTTCCTATTTAATTTTCTACTCACAACCTGGATGTGGTCAGTGTGTATTTTTCTGCTTTTTACATTTGCATGGCTGCCAGTAAACAAAACACACTCTAACTCACAAGGAGGTCTGCCGTTATATCTCACAGTCCCTAAAAATATACAGAATTTTCAAAAGTTAAAGTCGTCATTTTAAACTTCGCCCCAGACGGCATTATGTCTCGGCCGGCCCTGCTTACACACTAAAAGTTGAAGTTTTTCATGAAATTGTATTTTCTTACATAAGCGTTTGCACCACTTTTGTATTATTCCTCAACCCCAGCCATACTTCTGTCCATGGAAGCTGAAAAGAGCTCGACCAGCTCGATTGGACTTTTATGATCAAAACACTTAAGCGCATGGGATTTGGCCCACACATGCTTCCCTGGACCCTCTCGCTCGATTTAACACTCTCAGCCAGGCTCCATTCAAATAGTTTCCAATAACGAACAGGACAGGGATGCCCCTATAACCCTTGGTGTTGGTAAAGTCTAACCCAGACATTACAGGCCTCCGGATACCCAACATAAGGTCTTGGGTTATGCCAACACCCTCTTTTATATCTATAGCACCAACAATTTACAGAGCGTATCTTACAATTTCAAGGCAAGTGGCAAGACTAGAATTGACAGAAACATTAGGTAGAGTGGGCCCTGCTCCTGTTCTCAGGGTGTTCCGGAACTCATGTGATCTATCTAATTTAAAAATCAATTACTACAAGTCAGAGATCCATACGCCTCTTCAAAAGTCAACAATTGGCTAACTCCTTCCCCTGGTTTTTGATCTAAATTGAAATACCTGGTATCGGGTTATCTGGTGACCCCTCCCGACTATACCATCTTAGCTTTACCCCACTACTAACTGGACTACAGAAAGACCTGAACTCTTGAACCAATCTTACTATCTAAGTAATGAATATCCTGCCACATCTACTATATTTCAGACTCTCCCTGTGCATGTCCCGCCATCCTTTTTCTCCTCTGGCTGTATACGAAGGCTTAGAGTCAAATAATAAACTTTAATCCTTTCCTTATCTAAAGGCGATCTTCCCCTGTCTGCACAGCTTTCAAAGAGCCTGCCACCATTCCATTGTGGAATGGACCCACAACTCGCCACAAAAACAATGAAGAGAAGTGAAGCGCTAGCGTGTTAGAATCCCGATGCGTGGCTCACAATAATCGGATGCTAGACAAGTGGTGAACCACAAAACACAGGTCCACCAGGTCTAATAGCACCACCACACCGGCGCCCATGCCTGATGCTTTGGGGAAGGCAACCCCTTGACACATAACTGAAATAGGGCATCATGTCGGCCAATACCGCTGTGTTAGACTACTACTGTCACCAGACAAAAATACTGTAGTGCCACCTGTATGCTTACCTGAAAAAAACAACAGATAAAAGGGATTTATAAAAATATTTACTTATTATAAATGGTATATATTATTTTCTATGTTATACCAATAAAATGTAAAATTTCTGACTCCAGTAAATATGAAGCAGAGTATTTCTAGAACAATTAGAGATGTTACAAGTTTTGTGGAGTGTACCAAATAGTAATGCTTCTCCTTGGTTACCCAATAAGCCACAGTGTCATTGTCCCGGGTTCCGGCGAGTGCGGGCAGGCTAATGCGCGACGGGCATCGGGGGCTGGTGTTGCTTCCCCGGGTTCCAATCAGGAGCAGGCAGGCTAATGTCCATGCGCAACGGGCATCAGGGTCTGTGTCCCATGCCTCCGATGTCGGCGATCGGGTGTCTCTCTGGAACTGGACCCCGGCTTGTATGACTACCCAACTTTGTGCACTGACTCGACTATCCTGACTATTCCTTCTGCATTTAACCCCTGCCCTGCTGAGATCCTTTCCTGGTTCCTTCTATGCTCGTCCTGTACCTTGTTTATCCAACTCCGTTCCTATATTATCTACCTGGCCTCCTTGCAGTTGGGATCATCTGAATCCTGGAGCACTGCAGCCGAGGGCTTCTCCTTCGGTAGTAGTACTCTGGGTAGAAAAACGTCCGTGGTGAGTGCCAGTGTGGGGGTGGTCGTGACACACAGGCTTTAAAGTGTGTACTTATAATAATAAAATACAATAATTGTGTTAATGTTGTATTTATTTTCATTATACTGTGAAGAATGTAATTTATTTCTGTATTACATAATAAATATTCAAAGCAATCTCTTTTTCAGTTGAAGTATCTGCTTCGAGACCATGAAGTGAACTTGCTAATGAAGAATTATAGGTTTTGAAGTGTGTGCTTATAATGATTTATATTGTTTGATTGTTACACTAAAGAGCAAATACAGTGATGTTGTACTGTTATGTTTATTTTCATTATTACTATAAAGAACATACTTTTTTTTTGCATCACATAAGAAATAGTGAAAGTATGACTTATTAATGAAGGACATTTTGTGAAGCATGAATAACATGGATGGTCCGTGTTTTAAAAAGAAGGTCAAGTGTCTGTAGAGTTAACTAAAAATATCTATCAACTTGTCAGTGATATTAGAGAACTGTTTAAAAGCTGTTTCATTCTGTGACACTTTGAATGCGTATGGGTTTGGAATGCTTTGGCAGTCAAAGGGCTGTCTGGTCTTGAAGAAGATAATAAATTCTGTGCCTGGTAATGGGCTATTAGAATAAATGAAGACTAGTCATGCTGCTGCCCATTTTAATGCAGGCTGGGTACATGTCTGGCGTGTTGGCACCAGTGGGAGTTGGGATCGGTGGAGCTCTTTCTATCCTCGGAGTTCTGTACGGCATCAGGATTATGAATCACTGCAGGAACAATGGCTTCAAGCAGCATAAGAGAATAAGACCTGCCTTTTACCTAGTATTCATTTTTGCCTAGTCCCACATTAACCTTGAGGAGTCTTTTATTGGAAATGTATACAAATTTTTTATTACCCATTACAAAACTCTCTTTATTGACTACCACTCCATCGAATTATTATTTTCCTTCCATTCATTTTGTTTCTAAAGAAGAGAATTTAACAACACGCAAGATTGAGTGATGCTCTTAGCTGACCATTCAGAAGGTGATTATTGCCTGAATGCGGGGAATTTTGCAGCGACAATTTTAAACATGAAAATGCCATGGGTCTTACTGCTATTAGCCAGTTGTATAACCCCTTACCATGTGTTGGGGCCAATGGCATGTTGTCTTGTAAAATGATCCTTGTTTTCACATGACCTTGATCCCAGATTACAACTCCTATCATCTGGCCAGCCTCTTGTGGGTTGCAGCCTGCCAACCTTGTTTGAATACACACTTTTTCTTGACAATATGTAGCGTTCATATCATGCAAGTGAAATATATTATAGTAGTTTTTTTTGTACTGAACTATACTGTCATTATTGATGTACTGATCTTGTGATAAACACAAGGCTACAAATGGTAGAAACCACAGTACATCATAAAGAAGTTTAAGTAGCCAACTCACTTCACATAACAATACATAAATATAATTCTATGCATTTTTTGTATTTGTGTGTGGTGGGGGTTTATGGGAATATTTTGTATTTACAGGCAAAGTGTTGTGTTTCTGAAACAGAAAAAAATAATGTCCTTTTGATGAAAAATGTCAAAATAGTCAACCTTTATACTGATACAGTATATGACCATGACATAAAGAAGCAATAGACTTTATGTTAATGCTGGTTGGGTGTCAGAAGCATGCCTGTGAACTGCAGTCAGTCAGTTTCTGGCACCCAGGGTGAGAAGAATGTATGCAATATATGTCATTTGAAATCCACCACTAACCACTACAATAAAGTATGGATTTAACCCCTTTAAGACAATGGTTGTTTTAACATTTCTTGGGTGCTTGTGTTTAGCTGTAATTGTCTTCTTTCTCATTTTTTTTTCAGGGCAAGAAGGGCTTTCTTTAGATACCATTATTCTGATCGTATCATATTTTACTATAAAAAAAAGTATAAAATACAGTGAAAGATTGAGAAAAAAGTTTTTTTCTGACTTGAAAAATATTTTATTCATCTACAAAAGCTAATGAAAAAACTTAGAAATACCCAATATTTTATATTTTTTGCAAGTTATAGAGCAATAAGTACAAGTAGCATAGTGCTATTTAAAAACTATTTTTTCAAGTATGGTCATTCTACTTCCATGTCCTATTTGGGATATCTTTGAAGCCACACAGTTCAATGAACCCCCTGAACCACATATGATTTGCCTCCTAACTTCTTTTGAACAGACGGCCGATGCCATATTTAATATGGTGCACATTGACGCACGTGGAGCGATCAAACGGGCCCCTGCCTCGGATTTGGGAGAAGAATCAACATGTCAAAAGTTATTTACATAGACATATGTGTGCCGACACCATTTTAACTTAAGGCATTGGCCTGTGCAATGCATACAGTGTGTTTTTGTTCCCTAAATATTATTCCTGAATATAGTTTAACTCCACCAACAAAAACTCTAGCTTGTGCAGCAAGCATGCAATGAAAATTAGTCAGGTGACCACTGAAGGGCTGAAGCCCTTGTTCTCAGAGTCAGAGGGTCATGCAGCAGCAGTACCAAAACTGATCAAAAAATACTCTTATATTGCCCTCTGATCAGAATATTAGGATCGCTAGTATTGGAAAGAAGGAAATGGGCATTATTGGGGCATCTGGTGGTAGTCCTAAAGCCATATAGGGATGTAACTGAGAATGTAAGCCAAAACAATGCCAGTTTGGGCCAGTCATTCCCTCCTTACCTATCTGATCCAGAATATGCATGACTTTCTGGACCACAATATCGGGTAACAAATTACACATGGTGGTTGAAACGCTGATCAGAAGGCTGATAGAGGTGCCGACAAGTTGCATGCCTAGTCCTACTCTAACCTCATATTGCTGACCCTCTAAATTACTGGGACCAGCTGCTGCTTCCATGCCCAACCACCAGTGTTCAAAGCAAGATAGTTTTCTCTGTAACAGGCAACATACTCAACACCTAGAGAACACAGCTCTCCTCACACCTGGTGGAGCAGATTGCTTTCTTGAAAATCATCTTCACTTGCGGGGAACTCTGATCTCTGACAGCCGGGGAAGGTCTGCGCGATGGACGCAGACAACCCCCGCTACTAGCCACACTTCCTTCCGGTGAATCGCGTAGACATCTACACACTGCCCCGGCTACACACCGGGGACTCAGAAGTACCGGTAAGTGGGGCGGGCGGGGGAGACATGAGGATCCAGGTCCTCTGCAGCTGCGGGGGATCTGGATCTTAGTCGCCTCATAGGCAGACCTATTTGAGGTCTGATTATAAGACGACCCCGATTATAAGATGAGGGGTATTTTTCAGAGCATTTGCTCTGAAAAAAACCTTGTCTTATAATTGAGCAAATACGGTATATAAATCAATAAATTCCAACAAATGTTCGTAAATGTGTGTAATTTCAGTATACTTCCTGTAGAGGGCAATGTAAGCTAGAGTGTACACTGTTAAGCAGCGTCTCTTTACCAAATGCAATGCTTCATCTTACTGTGTGTCTGTCAATTGTAGTTTAGCAATACACTTTGAATGTATGGGCTGTGAAAAAAAAATGTTTATAAATAATTAAAAAGCAGTAATATTAATAATAATAGCAAAATCAGGAAGGTGTTTTAAGAAGTCCCCTAATTACCAATGCTTTATGTAAAGATTTTCCGCTGAAAATAAACCTTTTTACCCTTTGTCATAACTTAGTGCATCTTACGCTAGAATCACAATAATGTTTACACTAAAGTTGACAGACTTATCCCTAAAAGACTTGGTTATTTCCTTACAGATACTAGTGTGCGTGATGAGCAACTTTAGAGGTAGGGTATGTGTTTAGCTCTTTTTGGAGTTGCAGATGAGTTTGGTTATGATAAAAAAAAATGCCTGGATATAAGACCTAACCCTGGTGGGTTCTGTTACATCTTTAGACTTTCTTCTCTAGGTCACTTTTGTAAAACACTAGTAAAGAATCACAAGGTGCTCAGCAATGTGAGTAAATCAGTGCAGTTTTATTTCCACATGTGTGGCGATGTTTCGACCCAATAGAGTTTTTCTCAAGCCATTTGAGATTACCCTTCTGTAAAACACTGACACCTCATTAGCAATTTTCTCTTGCTGTAATGTGATTGTGCATGTTTTGCACAATTCTTCTTTCTCTATTATTTACTTAGATTTATAAGGTTTGTTGGCTTTCATTTTACATCTCCTCTCCGGCCATGCAGAACTTCCGGGAGTGGTATGTTGTCACTCATCTGTCACTGTTTTATTATTTCTTATTAATGCCTCAGTGAAACATTGATCGTTTGTCATTTTATGCTCCTGTGCTCCCAACTTTGCTTTTTCAACTGTTCGCCACCAACTATAGGGACTTCTGGACCTCCATTATACCTCACAGCCCAGAATTCACAATATTCAAGAGTGAAAACCTGTACTTGTTTTAGGCCCCCATTGATAATGGTGCATCGGATGGTGGTCTGTGCTATGTGCTATATACTGTACAATATATGACCAAAAGTATAGGGACACCCAAGCATAACACCTATATGTGCTTGTAAGACATCCCATTTCAAACTCTTGGGTGTTAATATGGAGTTGTTGCCACCTTTTGGTCTCCATTCGGTGTTTGTGAGGTCAGGCACATAAAGTGTATCTGCTTTATGTTTCTATCACAAGAAAAATGGCACAGAATTGCTCATGAATTTTAACCTCATTGCTCTGATCATTGCTGACCCCAGTGATAAATTCCTATATAGGCTGGTGAGATAGCTCAATTGGTAAATGCTCTGAATTCAGAGCTTGTTCAAACCTCAGGGTTACAGGTTAAATTCCCAGCAGGGTCAGCTCAATCCTTCCGAGACTGATGAATGAGTGCCATCAATTGGGTAAAGATAGCATCTATTATTCAGCTGTTGATTCAGAATAAATCGTTTTGAGTCCCACTGGAAGAAAGGCGCTATATACTGTATATATGTTATGTATCAATAACAACTTCAAGCCTCAGCAATTATGAGGCAATTTCTTGATTTATAAAAGGTATTAAAAGCACACAATGCAATTCTTAAAATCTCACTGCGACATAATACAAAAATATTTATTTACGCAATCTCAGATGCGGCTGTTAATGTATTCTTTTTTTATTTTGTGCTAAAAGCTTACAAATATTTTGACACTCAAACACACACACCAGGACAGGCTCTGTCACACCAACACCCATACACAAACACACACCAGGACAGGCTCTGCCACACCGACACCCACACACACACACACAACAGGACAGGCTCTGCCACACTGACACCCAATCACAAACACCAGGAGGGTTTCCACGGACGGTTTCACTCAGCCTGCCTGTGGCATCTTTGCCCCCATAACAGCCTGCCTGTGGCAACTTTGCCACCAAAACAGCCTGCCTGTGGCATCTTTGCCACCAAAACAGCCTGCCTGTGGCAACTTTGCCATCAAAACAGCCTGCCTGTGGCAACTTTGCAACCAAAACAGCCTGCCTGTGGCAACTTTGCCACCAAAACAGCCTGCCTGTGGCATCTTTGCCTCCCCCTACACATCCATGCTATCACACACACACACATATTCATTCACTCGTTCACAAATATTTATTCACTAATTCAGATATTCATTCATACATTGATACTCATTAATTCCCTCATTCAGATACTCATTTACATATACTCATTCACAAACATTCATTCACTCACTCCTTCACAGATACTCATTAATTCTCTCTTTCATTCAATCTCACATACTCCATACAGCCTCCCTCACCCCCTTACCTGGACTCATGATGTACGTGCCACTCGCAGACTTCCGTGGATCTGTACAGGGAAGCAGACGCACAGCAGGGTCATGTGGCGTACGTGACGTACGTCACATGGCTCCGTTCCGTTGGATTCCTGCGTCCCCCTGGCCGTGGAAGGGCCAGGTAAGTAATGGGCCCGGTCACGGTTGCTGCGGGCTTAAGGGGCAGGTGCCCCTTTTGCCCTGCATTAAGGACGGCCACATAAGCCCAGTCAGTCCGGTCCTGACTGGGCCTATTTTAAGGGTTGAGACTAGTTCCTATCCGGTGGAAGGACCATGTCCTTTACAGGGATAGGAAATAGCTTGCTCAGTGTGTGTGAGCTATTTTCTATCCAGCAAAATTACCTTTTGCCCCCTAGTGGTCAGGTCCTGTACAGTGATAGGAACTATCCAACTCATGTAAAGAGAGCTAGTTTCTATCCCTGTAAAGGACCTTTTGCTCCATCGGGGCCAGGTCCTGTTAACGGATAGGAACTAGATGGTTCATGGTGAGAAATCTAGTTACCATCCAGTTTAAGGACCCTTATCTCTCCAGCTCACACAGGTCCCTTAAAGGGATAGGAACTAGACGGTTCATAGTAAGAAATCTAGTTTCCATCCTTATACAGCCAATAGACAATTATACCTCCAGCTCACACAGGTCCCTTACAGAGATAGGAACTAGACGGTTCATAGTGAGAAATCTAGTTTCCATCCAGCTAAAGGACTTTTATACCATCAGGTAACAATGGTCCTTTACAAGGATACAATATCTAGTTCTTATACCGCAAAGGGACTCATATCTCCAGCTCACGCAGGTCCCTTACAGGGATAGGAACTAGACGCTTCATAGTGAGAAATCTAGTTTCTATCCAGCTAAAGGACTTTCATACCAAGGATAACAATCCCTAGTTCTTATACTGCAAAGGAACTCATCTCTCTTGCTCACACAGGTCCCTTACGGGGATAGGAACTAGACGGTTTACGGTGAAAAATCTAGTTTCTATCCAGCTAAAGGACTTTCATACCTCCAGCTCAAACAGGTCCCTTACAGGAATAGGAACTAGACAGTTCACAGTGAGAAATCTTGTTTCCATGGTCTCGCCATGGTCAAAAAGGCAAGAAACAAAAAGGCAGAAACATTGTCTATTAGATTTTAGTTAATCTAATGCGGTTTCATAACACACCCATAGATATTCCTAATAATAATTGTTGTGTTAATGGGTACCGACGTGTCCTTTTTATAACTCCAATTGTCTTCCATCTGTCCTGGATTCACACCTTAACCCTGTGTGGTCCCTAATCACCTGAGCAGGAGAAAGACACAACCAATGGAGCCTTTCTTGGATATTCTCCCTTGTGTATGCAGTCCGACGCACACAGCTGAGCTGTTCCTACTACCTTTGCACTTGTCTGCTGCACAATACTCCGTGGGCAACAGTTTATGCCTGGCTCCTATTCCAAAAAGCCGCCACCATGAGGACGTAATCTATTAATCTACCCATGTCACTAAAAAGTTAATGTTTTGTGAGTGGTTGAGACTGTAGAAGAAGAAAACAGTATAAACATCTAGTTAACCCCTTAACGACAATCCCCGTACATGTACGGGGTTGCCGTGCAACGGGTTAACGACAATGCCCGTACATGTACGGGCTGCCGTTAAATAGCTGCATCGCCGCGATCGCGGCGTTTTCGGAAGCATCCACGGAAGCCTCACAAGTGCCGAGGGCTGCCCTCCCCGGAAGAAAAATGGCCGCCGCCGCACCGATCATCAAAGATCGCGGCGGCGCCCGGCTAAAACAGCTTAGGAAGCGATCTGAATCGCTTCCTAAGCATAAATGGTGTTACTGACATGCCTCGATATCGAGGCATGTCAGTAACACTACCCCCCTACCCCGATCACCTTGTGATTGCTCCGAAGAGCAACCACAAGTGCCATCCTGTGAATGACGTTGCCGTCATTCACAGGATGGCATCAACAATAAATATGAGTTCATAGAGGGTCTATCCAGACCCTCTTGTGAACTCTCGAGCTCCTCCTGCAGGTTGAATGCAGGTACTGCATCCAACCATGCAAGGTCAATGGAGCCCAGCTCACTAATGAGTGATTAGTAAAAAAAATTTTAAAAAAAAAATTAAAAAAATGTTTAAAAAAAATTAAAATAATATGGTAACATATAAAAATCCCCACTGTCACCAAAAAAAAAAAAAAATTAATTAATAAGCAAGTCCTAAAATTCTTTATCTTTACAAAAATTCCAGCATGGAAAGAGTTAAAATATTGGCATTACAAATGCCCATAGGGTGTCTCGTATTAAAAAATGCATGCGTGGATGGGATCAATTGAATTGGCCGGGTTCAAAGATGTCCCAAATATGGGACATGGGGGCAGTAGGATCAGATGTCTAAATGGCCAAAAAATACACACCTCACAAAGGCGGCCTTTTACCTCCCAAATAACCCAACAAACCCATGCATGTGGGGTATCACTGCGCTCAGGAGATGTTACTGAACACATATTGGGGTGTTGTTTGACAGGGACATATACCAGGAGCGATAAATTTATAGCTGAAGTACAACGTGTGTGAAAAAAAATACAAAAAAATGTACTACCATAAAGTTTCACAAAGGCTGGTGGTAAAATTAGTGCATGGAAAGGGTTAAATTACCAGCATGTGAAATACCTTGGGGTGTCTAGTTTTTAAAAATATATGACTTGATGGGGTAAATTGCATTGGTCGGCTTCAAAGATACCCGAAATGGCACATGGGGGGAAGAATTACCAGATTTGGAAAAAAAGGTTTTGAAATAGCAAAACGCTACCTGTACTTATTGCCCCATAACGTGCAGAAAAAAGCAAAAAAACATAAAAACATTGGGTATTTCTAAACTCAGGACAAATAGTAGAATCTATTTAGCAGGTTTTTTCATTCGTTTTTGCAGATGAGTAAAAGTTTTTTGTTTAAAAAGTGAGAAAAAGTAATTTTTTAACAAAAAATCCCCATATTTTATCATTTTTTTTATAGTAAATTAGATGATATGATAAAATTAATGGTATCTAAAGAAAGCCCTGTTTGTCCTGAAAAAAACAATATATAATATGTGTGGGAGCACGAAATGAGAAAGAAGAAAATCACAGCTAAACAGCAACACCGAAAAATGTTAAAATAGCCATTGTCCCACAATATACTACGAGTAAAAACCCCTATTGTCCTTAAGGGGTTAAAGAAAAAAAAACAAACAAACAAAAAACAAAACAAAAAAAACAACTGATTTTTAATTGCAATTCCAGATATATTACATGCGTTATGTTCATTTAATTATTCGTGAACATATATTATTATTATTACTATTATTTTGAAACATATACAGCTGTTGCTTTATTTTATCACATTCTCATATACATTGTGAAGGTCTCAATTACAGACATGGCATTTAGTCTATAACAAATGAGTCTATTCACTAAAAAATTATGTGCAGGAGAGTTGAGCGGAGGCGCGAGAGACGCACTTACTGGAACAGAGAGAGACAAAGCGAGACACACTCACTGGCACAGAGAGAGACAGCGAGACACACTCACTGGCACAGAGAGAGAGAGAGAGAGATAGACTCACTGGCACAGAGAGAGAGAGATAGACTCACTGGCACAGAGAGAGAGAGAGAGAGAGACTCACTGGGGCACAGAGAGAGAGAGAGAGAGAGAGAGAGAGAGACACATACACTCACTGGCACAGAGAGAGACACATACACTCACTGGCACAGAGAGAGACACATACACTCACTGGCACAGAGAGACAAACTCACTGGCACAGAGAGAGAGACACACTCACTGGCACAGAGAGAGAGACACACTCACTGGGACAGAGACAGAGACACACACACTGGCACAGAGACACACACACTGGCACAGAGAGAGAGTCTGAGACACTCACTGGCACAGAGAGAGAGTCTGAGACACTCACTGGTACAGAGAGAGAGTCTGAGACACTCACTGGCACAGAGAGAGAGTCTGAGACACTCACTGACACAGAGAGAGAGTGAGACACTCACTGGCACAGAGAGAGAGTGAGACACTAACTGGCACAGAGAGAGAGTGAGACACTCACTGACACAGAGAGAGAGACACACTCACTGGCACAGAGAGAGAGACACACTCACTGGCACAGAGAGAGAGACACACTCACTGGCACAGAGAGAGAGTCTGAGACACTCACTGGCACAGAGAGAGAGTCTGAGACACTCACTGGCACAGAGAGAGAGTCTGAGACACTCACTGGCACAGAGAGAGAGTGAGACACTCACTGGCACAGAGAGACACTCACTGGCACAGAGAGAGAGACACTCACTGGCACAGAGAGAGTCTGAGACACTCACTGGCACAGAGAGAGAGTGAGACACTCACTGGCACAGAGAGAGAGACACTCACTGGCACAGAGAGAGAGACACACACACGCTGACACAGAGAGAGACACACACACGCTGACACAGAGAGAGACACACACGCTGACACAGAGAGAGACACACGCTGACACAGAGAGAGAGAGACACACACACTCACTGACACAGAGAGAGACACACACACACTCACAGACACAGAGAGAGAGACACACACACTGGCACAGAAAGAGAGACACACACTGGCACAGAGAGAGAGAGACACACACACTCACTGGAACAGAGACAGACAGAGACACTCGCTGGCACAGATACAGATAGAGACACTCACTGGCACAGAGAGAGAGTGACACTCACTGACACAGAGAGAGAGACACACACACAACCACTGGCACAGAGAGAGACACAATCACTGGCACAGAGAGACACACAACCACTGGCACAGAGAGAGACACAATCACTGGCACAGAGAGACACACAATCACTGGCACAGAGAGAGACACACAATCACTGGCACAGAGAGAGACACACAATCACTGGCACAGAGAGAGACACACAATTACTGGCACAGAGAGAGACACACAATCACTGGCACAGAGAGAGAGGCACACAATCACTGGCACAGAGAGAGACACACAATCACTGGCACAGAGAGAGAGACACACTCATTGGCACAGAGACAGAGACACAATCACTGGCACAGAGACAGAGACACACTCATTGGCACAGAGACACAATCACTGGCACAGAGACAGAGACACAACCACTGGCACAGAGAGAGACACAACCACTGGCACAGAGAGAGACACAACCACTGGCACAGAGAGAGACACAATCACTGGCACAGAGAGAGACAATCACTGGCACAGAGAGGGACAATCACTGGCACAGAGAGACACACACAATCATTGGCACAGAGAGAGAGACACACTCATTGGCACAGAGACAGAGACACACTCATTGGCACAGAGACAGAGACACAATCACTGGCACAGAGAGAGAGACACAATCACTGGCACAGAGAGAGAGAGACACAATCACTGGCACAGAGAGACACAATTACTGGCACAGAGAGAGACACAATCACTGGCATAGAGAGAGACACAATCACTGGCACAGAGAGAGACACAAGCACTGGCACAGAGAGAGACACACAATCACCGGCACAGAGAGACACACAATCACTGGCACAGAGAGACACACAATCACTGGCACAGAGAGAGAGACACAATCACTGGCACAGAGAGAGACACACTCATTGGCACAGAGACAGAGACACACTCATTGGCACAGAGACAGAGAGAGAGAGAGAGAGAGAGAGAGAGAGAGACACTGTGAATTATTTCACAGATTCAAGTTTTCTTCTGCCTCCATAATATTCTGTATTTTCAGGAGTTCTGTTCAAGCTTCATCCTCACATCCCATGTTATTGAAAAAGAAACAGCAGCCCAGCACAGCCCATTTGCAGTCACTTGCATGTCCCGCGCTGCTGCTTCTTCTTTTTCCTGTAGTTCTTTGTACCATGTGACCAAACAGTCACATGGTCTGCTGACATCACCAGAGTCCTTCTACTGGGTAGGAACTAGCCGCTACCCTATTTTTTAAGGTAGGGGCCTGGAGCTGCAGCTCCATTAGCCCCTAAGTCAATCTGTCCCGGCCCGGCTGTGGCCCTGTCCCGGCCCGGCCCACCGGGCAAATGCCCGGTGTGCCCGATGGCCAGTCCGGGCCTGATAAGTGTGCCCCCACGCCTTTCAGTGCCTGGGGCAGCTGCTGCTCTTGCCCAATGGAAGTTACAGTCCTATTACATAGGTTTCTTCAAACTTCATTCTCTGCAGGCTACAAATCCCAGCATTCCCATTCAGCTCACAAGTGCAGTCAAGAGTAGCTAGAGTGGCATATAGTGCATGTTCTGCTTCCAAGGGCAGAGATATAGCCCACCACAAGTAAAGTTGCAGATATTATGTGTATAGACTGTGCTTGAAATATCTTGGAGGGGCTAAGCTTTCTGAGAGTAGTACTCGATCACAGTGACGTGTTCTATTGTAAACGCCTAAGGGTTGTTGGGCAGGAGTTGTATTATACAGTAGCTTCCATGCCCAGAGAGAGTAAGTGCAAAGCAGAGTTTGCGATATGCTAAAGAATTAGTATTTCTCTGTGACTCTAGTATACCTGGATTATAAGATCATATAGGGAAATGGTGTTTCCATTTATGAAACCATTTTACTGGGAGTGTGCCCACCAGCATGAGCAGTGACATTTGTCTATGCATACGTGAGTGTGCGTACATGAATACATCAGAAGCCACTAATATTCATATGTTGATTTGGCCCATTTACTGGCTAATTGTTACGCGCGCTGCCGCGGCTCCCTCTCCGGCTGCTAACGCCGGCTCGCTGGGCGTCGGCAACCCCACCTCCGTCCCATACGCGGGTTGCCGACGGGTTACACGCGCCGCCGCCGCTGCACTCACCTTGGCCGCTGGGTCCCCCGACGTCGGCGGCTCCGCCTCCGGTGCTGCTTGCGGTCCTTCTTCGTTGGACGCGCGCACCCGCTCACGCTCCAGGCACGTCGCCGCGCGCACACGCCGGGAAACCCGCGGAAGTGCGCCATCTCGTGGTGGTTCCAGATTACGCACCTAATATCAATTTAGGGCGCGACACGCTCTACGGCGTGGCTGATGACGTGAGTGTTTCCTTTCCTATTTAAACCCCATTCGTTTGCCTTGTCTTTGCCCGTTCTAAACGTTCTCTAGCGTTGGGTGTGCTATAGTTCTCATTCTAGTTTGATCTCTGCCTTGTGTACCGACCTCTTGCCTGTTTAAACGACCACGATTCTTCTCTGCCTGCCTACGAACCCGGACCTGTTTACCGTTTTGCACCTGATCTACCTGCCCTGACCTCGGATTGTTTTTGACCTTGCTGCCTGCTGTTGCCCTCGACCTCGGACTGTGTTCTGGACTTTCTTTAGCTGTGCTTACCTGCATTTTTGGATCCCTCCTCTACCTGACCGTAACACTAATGCATTGTAGAGTATGGACTGGGCTCAACTTTACACAACTGATAAAAATGCTAATATAAGACTCAAATGTTTGGCTATTCTAGTAAGTTATTTTAAATGTCTTTAGATTTGAAGGCAGATTGTGTCAGAACATAAAATTAAAAAAGTTATCAATTAACTAGAATGTATCTGGTGTCTTGACAAAACCGTGAACGGTAAAATAGGTGGTGAAGGATTGAATTTGCACTTTGATGAAGCCCTATATGGCGAAACACCTTATGTATAACAAACAGATTGTTAAGGTGCTACATGACAAGTTTCAAGAACTATATGTTGCATTTGCTTCTACACACTCATTTATGTGTCTGTTTTTTTTTTTAAAGTTGTTTACATAAAATATTTTCTGTTTTGCCTCTTTGTTCGCAGCAAACTTTGTATAATCCAATTCAATTTTGACTAGTTGGTGTCACTTAACAGTCATTGTGTTTCACTGCCACTGACAGAAATAGACGCTTAGTCCAGGAAATACTGAATTCTAATGCACTCATGTTTTTGAAAAAAGGGAGAGTTGAGTTGAACTTGACACTAGAGGCCAGAACAAATTCACAAACAGTATAGTATTCCAGTACAGAATCAAGAGCTTCCATATTAAGGAACAAATAATTATGTCTCTTTTTGACACCCTAATTATGGGTTGTTTTATGATTAGCCTAGTAATATGCTACGTATGCTTCAGACCTAATCCTGTTTCATTTGCTCATGTTACAATGTGCCTGTATATATTGCAGTTCCTACGATATCTCGAGCAATCCTTAGCATAGCTCTGCGCTGGCCCAGTGATGACTTTCTGCATGAGATGTACTCATTCTGCGCTATCTAGTATTGGCTGTATAATGTCAGATTGACCTTGCTTGTCCTACTGCCGTTGGCATTAGAAATACCATGAACCTTCAGTTCTATAGAATAAGAACTGTCAAAGACTAACTACCCAGAGGGGCCTTACAAAATCTGCTACTCTGAGACAATCCAAGCTTTTAATTGCTTGGAAATGATACTATAGGTTACAGTAGATGTGTTATGCACAGTATAATAAATATTAGGTTACCATTGTAGACATTGACCAGATGACTCAAACATTTATTCAGCTCTATGTAAATGTGCTCCAATCCAATAGTCCGAAACCAACACATACCGTATCAGCACGGTAAGCAAATTTTCTTGTAGAAAGGAAAGGGGAAGAGATTCTCTATGCATTTAAAAATGTGTGTTGTAAATTATATATAAAAGTAATATCTGTGTGTGTATATGCAGATAAGGCAACTAACGTTGTTAAAATGTATATTATACCTGAAGAAGAAATTCAAAATTTAGATAGCTGAAACTTTTTTTCAATTTTCAGGAACTTTGTTGCCTGATAATAAATAAATTAAGATGTTTAGATATATTATTTCTTGGTTTTGAAGTGACAGTTAATACTAGGTTATAACAAAAAAAAGTCCTACTCCTATGATAAATTAACAAAGGTGAGCGAGAACAACTTCAAAATCTGGTTTGGTGAAGGTGACTTTTGTTCTATCAGAATAATTTGTGCAAGTGACAACGTGATTTGAAAGTGATGGTACATGAAGTTTCATCTACAGATATTTAATGATTTGGGTTGAAAAATGTCCATTGATTTTGTTGCGTGTCCTTGTAGTGGTGCCAAAACTGCTATAGAGTTAACACATTTTCATAGTTGCCAACATTTGAAAAAAAAATTCTCAGACACTTTGCAGCACAGCTTGAAAATGTACCACACCCAATGCCCTGCCCACTCCACAACCCATCTAATTAGCATAATTTAGCTCCACCTAGTTATTATGGTACAAATACAATTATCAACACTACCATACATCCCTGATATGCGGTAGATACATTCACAGCTCAGCATCTTTATCAGGCAGGTGAATGTTAGATAAATAATAAGGAAATACATATTAGAGTATCAGAGAAATAAAAAAAAAATAGTAAAAAACTAATTTCCCCAAACCCAGTGATTTATTCCTAAACTAACCAGGTGTTTTGTATTTGCTTAATGGGATATTAGGGACAATGGGACAGCAATGTAACATGTGGGACTCTAGGAGGTTGTGTGCTATATTCCCTATTATGCACAAGCAGTTGTGCACGTGTTCCCATCATTAAATAGTAAGACACTGAGGGTGGTACAGCATAACTCCCATCACTATATACTGAGTCCGATAGTGGTACACCACATCTCTTATCTTTACAGTGATCAAGACAAAGACAGTGGTGCAGCTTGACTCCTATCATTATATAGCGGTATAAAAATATTTGGTTTAATGGGGGTAACTTGAACTGACTGGCTTCAAAATGTCCCAAATAGGACATAGAGACATGATAACCATAGTTGAAAAAAAATTTGCTTTTATAGATGAGTAATTTTATAGGAAATTAGATGATATCATCGATATGATCAAAATAATTGTATCTAAAGAAAGCTCTTCTTGTTCTAAAAAAGCAATATATAACTTGAGCAGGTACACTAAACGAGAGAGAAGAAAAAGTACCACAAAAATTGTTAAAACAGCCTTGTTCATGAAGGGAACAAAAAGAAAAAACAGCCCAGTCCTTAAAGGGGTTAAGCAGCCAAAGAATCACACAATGGAGTGGGCCATGTGCTGCAACTGCAGCTTCTCTGAATGGTAAGTCCACAAGGTACTTGAATGAGATCACCTAGGTTACCAGAGGGCTACATGTTGTCAGCAGGGTTGCACTTCAGAAACATTGATTTATACTTTATAAAACACACCATGTACTTTATCATGTGCTCATAGCAGATAGGATGTACACACTTAATAACCTGATTTGTTATCCATAACTCAATAAGCAAAATGTAACTGGAAAAAATTGTGAACTTATCAAGAAGAATGTCTCACACTGATAATTAAACAAATGCGAAGGGAAACAATGCTAGTTAGGCAGGCATACTGGAAAAATAAAAATAAAATTTATGGCAACATTAACAGAGAACTGCAACAGCTTTTAGCATAATTCAATTAAATTAATTAGTTAAAACTACCTATAGGTTATCTTTTTGTTTTTCAATCAGGGTAATTGTTTTGAATGTATTCAGTTAAAATTAACCTCATGAACGCTGGGGATTTGTGGCAGCTGGTGGCCGCGCACGTGCTCGCTAATGAAATTCTTTTAATGATTTCCCTTTTTCCTCACAACGGCTGGTTGATCCAATATATGAGTGTATACAACACACCATGTTCAATAATTTAAAGTCAAGTAAAAAGTACACAGTTCCTGTGAAAAAGAAGTTAAGATGCCAATATACAGGTTGCTATAGTAGAAAGGACTGCAAAAAATGTAAAATTTGAGAAAAGCAACAGTTTTAAGCAACAATCATACATAATCCTCAGAATAAGATAAGGTGTGAAGCATTTCCCCTTGCCATCTGAATGTCACTGCTGGAATCGAGACTCATCAGACCAGGCAACGTTCTTCCAGTCCTCCATTGTCCAATTTTAGTGAGCCTGTGCGAATTGAAGCCTCAGTTTCCTGTTCTTAGCTGACAGGAATGGCACTGGTTTGAGATGACAGAAAGGCAACAGTGCTGCTGTTGCCCATCTGTTCAAGATTCTACATGTTGTGCATTCAGAGATGGTATTCTGCATCCCTTGGTTGTAACGAGGGGTTATTTGAGTTACTGTTGCCTTTCTGTCATTTCAAACCAGTCTGCCCATTCTCCTCTGACATCAACAAGGCATTTTCTTCCACACAACTGCCGCTCACTGGATATTTTCTATTTTTCAGACCATTCTCTGTAAACCTTAGAGATGGTTTGCGTGAAAATCTCAGTAGATCAGCAGTTTCTGAAATACTCAGACCAGCCAGTCTGGCACCAACAACTATGCCACTTTCACAGTCACTTAAATCCCCTTTCTTCCCCATTCTGATGCTCAGTTTGTGTTGACCACGTCTACATGCCTAAATGCATTGAGTTGCTGCCACATGATTGGCTGATTAGCTGTTTGTGTTAACAAGCAATTGAACGGGTGTACTTAATAAAGTGGCCAGTGAGTGTATACAACACACCATGTCAAAGTAATCGGAATGTTTGAACATGAATGGCCTTTTTCAATCCAGCTTTCAATTAAAAAAAATTGTATGTCATAGTAGAGCACTAGGCGAAACCTCCAACTACTTACCGTTCCTTGTCAAATAGATATTAGCTTTTATTTATCACTCTATACAAACTGCATGTGAAAAACTGCTTGATCTATGGCTTTTTCTTTTTTCTGACATGTCCATGACCTGTACTGTAACTGCATTTAAAATGGGGATTAGTCCAGATACCATGAGAGCAGAAACATTTTTAGTTGCAGTGAGCTACAACCAGATATCTCTCACTTAACTCATTTTTACAAACGCAAATTCAATATTTCACTGAAGAGTGATAATTTATTTAGTGCCATATTTGTGGTCTCCCTAACAGCAGATCACAAGAAAATACTATGGATTTATTGGCTTAATTATTATTCTATGGCACTAGTTACAACATGAAAAATTTGTGCAGATCCAGCAAGTCAATACATTTTCATTATCCTTTATAGAGCTTAGGTTGTCAAGGAGAATGGTGTCCTCATTTGTCCAATCATTATTGTCTTAATAGTTGTCACACTGGGCATCTGAAGGACGCATGGAGCTTGTGCCTCTCAATTAACAACCATTCTCATATACTGGATATATTGTAATTGGTTTATGTGTGTAAGATACTGGCAACAAGCCTTGGATTTGTCCCTTGCTTGAGCTATTGGACATGCAACTAACGTAAAAATGTAGAATCTGATGGTAGAAAAGAACCATTTAGTCCATCTAGTGGCAGACTAAGATAGCATTCAATCAACCAGATAATTGCTGAGGGTATATCAGAGGAGGAAAGAGGCACAAGGTAGCAATGAGGGGAAGTTCTCCTAAAAATGAATGTATTAGATTTATAATGCACAGAAATGGCACAACTCATGTTTTCATTATTCTTTTTGCATATGAAAATGAATTATTAAGTCCCATGCAATATTTTTCCTAAAACGGATTATCAAGTTCATGAACAAAGTTTCCCCTTGTTGAAAATGTGTTTTCTTAATTAAATCCCTGAATGTCAGCCTCTGCAATAATTGTGTTTCTAAGAAACCCCAACAAGCATGAAAACACTTTCACTCACCAGTAAGGAATAAGACTTTAATTCTTCCCTCACAATGGTCATGTTTATACAATCAAGAAGAGTCCAATGTGCATTTTCGCAAGTGTTTCATTGACAGAATTGATCAGTTATAAATAATGCATTAGAGAGACTGATTTCTTTCTAAGCCCCCATGGTTTCACGTTGTAGCAGACAGATTTCCTCTCCGACTGTCGGTGCTAGCTGGATATTCTTTATGAGAGACAACACTGGCTGGTTGGATTAGAGTTGTGTTTACCAGACTAGAGGAGATTAAGCAATTGTCAGCGAGATATGAGGAGGCTCAGGCGCTTTTTTATGTTAGGATTTAGATTGAGACACCGAGCATGTAGCTGTCATGGCTGGATGTGGATAGATCATAGCAGCAATATTGCATCTTGTTACATATTGCTTCCATTATTGTATTCTGTGTTGAAATATAAGGTCTAACATTCCTAATTGATCCCAACTTTTGAACAGTTGTGTATATATTTTTTTCTAAATGTCTTAGTCAGTTACATAAACATCTAAACAGAAACCCGGCCTCTTAGACACCCATAAAGCAATACTGTCTCATTTTGGCCATTAAAAAGCTGCATGGTATAATTAATACTGTAACAATCTTTACTTGCATTCAGCCAGTAGCTCTTTTTCTGAGATTTGGAATCTTCCCTGTGTCTGTGGCTGAAATATGCGCAGGACCTTATATTACATAAAGCTGTATATATTTTTCTACCAACACTCCCAATGTGTGTGCACAAACATGGTGAATGAGCATATACCTGGCAGGGCTACCTGACATCTGGAAGCATAGGTTTAACATTCCATCGCCCCTACCCAGTTGTCACTGAAGAGCTGCTACTAAAGTCATATTTATCTGTGCCATTGTTTTAATAGAATTGGAACAGAACCCAAGAATGCGTAAACTGGAATGGTTGTTATATGGCGGCGTGCCTTTCAATTCCTCTTTGTATGTGAGTTGATTATTCATTTTATGACAGCAGTAAATTAAACTTCAAAACATGAAATAATGTTTCTTCCCAGCAGCAATCTATCAAATCACAATGGTAAACAAACTCCAAAATAAACAACCTCCAATTATTCCTGTTTTGCTCCCTTGTATATACACACATCATTAAATCATTTTAAATCAGTAAAACCATTAAACTGTTAGCTCAGATTTACTTTTTAAGTGTCTCTATGGACAAAGATCTCCACCTCCCTCAATAATTTCTTAAATGAAATTTAATTTAAAAGGCTTTGTATGAGTTCCATGGGTTGGCCATATTTATAAGGAGAAAAAAAGCTATAAACAAGGATGGGTAAGGCTACAATGACCCCCTGCTGTGTCCTCCAAATGTGCTCTGTAAAAATATTTTACAGATAAAATGTTTTAAAAAATATACAGGATAATCTGTCAACAGTCTTTTGGGTTCAGAGATGTATATCTATAAAATGAACATAAGCTGATCACCAGGGGCAATCCAGGTGCTTAACTAATAGACAGGGTGACCATCAGAAATGTTGGGGCCCAGTAAATACTTGACCCATTCCATCAACCCACCCCATGTCTATCCAACCGTCTTACCCATCACTCCACCTTAACATCCTACCATAAGCACACTATTTATGAACTAGGGCAAGCCTAGGGTTTGTTTGGAACTTGGGTGCAGTATTTCTTCAAGGCCCCCTATAACGAACACGGATACATTCTAACACGCAAACTGAACACTTACAAACACATTCCTTCTCCTGGTCTCCCTCTCTCCATCCCAGATGCAACAAACCCTAAGTTGACTCTTGACATGCCAGCATCATACGCTGACACCCAACTCACAATAACATCATACGCTGACACACACACACCATACTAAACACTAACATGCTTACACTATACACTTACACCATACTGTAATAGGAATACACATGCTAACATCATATGCTCACCAACATTAACACCTTACAGTTACACACACACATACACAGGCATGCTAATGCCATACATAAATACATATCAAAAGACTCACACTCCACTAACTACAGGTGGATATACATGCACACACTATCCAACAGCATACACTAATACACTCCCACCTATTCTAACATTATACATATATGTAATATGTAATAAAAAAATCTGGGAATCAGAGCCCCTGTGGCATTCCTAGCACTAAATCATACCAGATGTATAGCTCAAATGTCTTTTTGCGAGATGTCAAGCTAAACAACATTGTGGTTGTGATCTTAACCTTTGCAAATATGAAATATTTCAAGTATGAAATATTCAGCACTAGCAACATCTTCATTTGGAACACTTTGTAAAGAAACCTGGTATTCTGCATTCTGCTAATATTAACTTCCAATGATTTAAGCCAGGGTTGTATGGTTCAAATGTCCTTTAACAATATCATATATTACAATATATGTGTTTTATTATTATGACATTGCAACACCATTAGCAGCTTGCAGGCCATTATCATACCTGGGAACTCAACAAGTCATTTTCCTCTATTGCTCAGCAGGGAAGTGCCATTTGGCCACATGGCCTGCAAACTTACTTGCGCTCCAGCAAAGGAAACCTCAGAGTAGCCCACTTGATCTTGGGAAGATCAAAGGCATGTCTATTAACGATTGACCTAAAACATTAAGATTATAGCAACATACATAGGTTATGTATAACAGTAGTATTATCCCCATAGGAATAACCGGAATGGCCAGCATTCCATTCCATTGGCTATGTTGATAACAGCACGCTTTTAACCCCTTAAGGACAATGGGCGGTCCCTAAACCCATTGAAAGCAATGTATTTTGAGCCCGTACATGTACGTGCTTTGTCATTAAGGGGTTAAACTTGGAGTAGAATCACATTTGTATACAAAACCTTCATTGAATTTGATGGCAGAAGAGAATGGATTTGGTCTGTTTCTCTGACCCCTGCTGTGTCTAAAACCAGATAGGAAATCCATTTATTTTTCAGTGTTTTCAATGCATGTGATGGATCTCTAGTGAGAAAATATGGTGATTTCAACTTGGCCTTTTCTCATACATAAATAATGGGTCTTATTGTGGAATAAAAGACACAGATGACAGTCCATCTCTATGACGTATGGGCGACTAGTATGCTCAATCAGGTCTTTCTACCTACAGCAATAGAACACTGTCATATTTCCTGGTGCATGACTTGGGGCAGGATAGATTTATAGATCACTTCTGTTACTGTGCACAGTTCCATATTCTTTTATGTTTAAAAGTACAAAATAGTTTGTGTTGTTTATGCTATGCATATTGTAAATTAGTCAGATTGTTTAATATAGCAAATATTTATTGGGTCATATTTTAATACCACAGTAGATGGGCAGTGGGTAAACCATTGCAAAGTCTTGTGATTTATCGAACTATGGAGCTATTGTTCATAAAAGGCAGAGGACAGAAAGCAGCCGGAAAACAATATTAATTGATGGTGAACTGAACATAATGCCTAGGAGGTGGCAAAAACATTCCCCTAAATGGCATACTATGATCTTGCTTGGATAGCAGCTGGAGGATGAACAATTAAACATTTGATTAGGGTTCATCCTTCTTGCAGAGGTAGAAAGCAAATGTTTTCTTGTGAAGGACATTTGATTAAACACCCCATAAACAACAAAAACTTACTTGTAGCGGACATTGGTGTCCAGGTACGGTCATTTCGTCTACCCCTGTCTTCTTGTGCCATCAAAGAATTGCAATTAAACCACTATACAGAGTTGCCCTCCTTTTTTGCAGATCAGATCTCCTCAACCAGCCCATCGAGAGCTGTTGCACACCAGGAGCCCCCCTCTCCACCTCAGTTTGCTTCTCAAGGCCTAGGCCAGGTTGGCTTAGGTTAGAACATCCCACTACCCACCCTCTATTGTGTATATTGTATTGTACATGATGTCTAGATTTGCTTACTGTTTTGTGTTTTTGGAAAACTCCTGGCTGTGAACAGGTAAAAAAACTCCACTGAGTAACCTTTCATCTGAACTGCCAAAAGTTTCTGGAACTTGCAAGTATAGCGCCAGGGAATCTTATTTGAACCAGGAATATATCAAGAATACAGCAGAAGAGGAAAGAAATCGTAACTGGTCAGTAGAGAGTTAGAAATGACAAGATTAGAGAGGCGTGAAGCAGCTTCAAAACAATTCCCCAGAGCAATTCTTGAGTGTGCAAAACAATCTCTCTTCCCGTAGAGTGGTTTGAAAGAGATCGACGTTATTAATTCCAATTCAGTTCCCTAAATTTCACTGTTACTTATTCAGTGGATTGCAGCCAACGAATAGGATTTTCTGTTCTGAAACATACTGTACAATCCAAATCTAACAAAACAAGATGAGGCTAATGCAGGCTTTGTAAAAAATATTCATGATACTATAAATTGAGCCACAAAGTCAAAATAGAGCTTTTAAGTATAATTTTCCTGTACATCTTGCAACATTTTTCTTGCCTTCTATAAAATACCAACAAAATGGATATCTATGAGCTCTACATGACTACTTGGGGTTGTTAAAGGGACATTCCGATGTAAATATTTTACCTTTGAGAGAAACTGCAGCTCCAGAGCTATAGAACACACACTCCATGGTCTGGCATTTTACCCCACTGATTGGTTGCTGAAAGAGGCCAATCAGTGGCAGGAAAGTGTTGCCATTTTAATCTTATTGAAATCCTTACAAAAAGCCTCATTAGACCTCCTATCCCCCCAGAGAACTCACTGAGCCTTTACCGAAGATGACTGCTGAACACATCTCCTGCTTGGCCAATTGTAGGGTTGAAAACTGGGCAAATTTAAAGGGACCACTCATCTCTCACATCCTTTGAAGTACAAATAATGGCTGGAGTGTCCCACTGAGTTGTAAATATAGACTTACTGAAATATACATTATAGATAACACCCCAACCCCTCCCCCCTTGAGTGTTACTTTTAACCTAACTAAAGCAATATTGCTAAAACTAGCTAAGCGAACTATTTCCTACTGAAATGCATGGATGCATGAAAACCTTATGTGATGTAATAATAACCAAACTCCCTATCAGGTCCTGGAATATATTTATAAGTCAACCATACTCTCCCAAGGTATACAGAAGCCTAAAGTTTAATGGCATATAAGAGCAGCTTGGCTTATCCAATATTCCCATATTGTTACCTAGTGTCACACTTCAAGCAGGGATTTACACTAGGTCCTTCTAATGCGAGTTTATATTGAGGTTAATTCACCGAAGCCAGAGTTAGATGTTGGGTTTGGCAGAGAGCTGCAGTTTCCACTCCCAGTTATCACAATGATCTATTAAAGGCCAACTTCACAATGATTCTCCTGCAGGTGGCCTGAGCTGCCCTAGTATAATGCACGGATACTGTAAATACGTGAGAATTCTTTAAAGTCACTTCACACATTGAATGTATGCAGGGACAGCTCAGCAATTCTAGAAAGGAAACGTGACGCACACTGTGTGATGATGTCAATGTCAAATCCCATGCAGTTTCACATGCACACTCATTACTTTGCATTAGATTTATAGAGCACCACCAGATTCCATAGCAATAATTTAAAAGAGGAGAGGGTAAGATGTAATATAAGGAATTTTTACTTTACTGAGAGGTTAGTAGGATAGTGGAACAGCCTTTAAGCATAAGTGGTAGAGGTTAAAACAGTAGGGGAATTCAAATGGGATATGCATATGGCTAACCTGAATTTAAGACAAGATCAAGAATATTAAAGTTTAGAGTCTTTATAGCATGAAAAATGGCAGACTTGGTAGGCCAAATTGTTCTGATCTGCTGTTAAACTTTGTTTCTAATTTATAGGCCCTCTTTAGCGAACAAACCTCATGGCTCTGTCAACAGCAGCTTGACTGAATTTTATAGAATGCCATCTCTCTCTCTCTCTTCCTCTCTCTCTTCTCACTCACTCTCTCTCTTCCTGAATCCAATACTGTTGAAGGGCATGCAATTATAAATGTTTCTGCCTTATCGTTAGCTCAACCCAATGCTAGGACCCCATACTTTATGCGATATTCCGCTAGCTTAAATGCGAATAGTAATTTGAAATCATCTGTGATAGCATAAAATCATCTGTGATGGCTGCGTGTAGAAGCTCAGCGGTTCAAAGGCACCTTGTAGCCCTTGCAATTCGCTACAAGGGTAAGCAGTAGCTGAAAAGAAAAACAAATTGTAAACAAATCAGTCTTTGTTTCCAGTAATTATTTTATGGATCCAATTTTCTACACTGCTTGTTACTAATGCTCTCCCACTTCACTCATATTAAGCAGGCAATAATCTGTATTTTTCCTCAAAGGTACAATGCACGGTTGTTCAGACACATGTAAATTGTTTGCTGTACGTATTATGTGTTAGAAGCTGCTAATGTACTGAGAAGTATAGGAAAGGCATTGCTTTTAGGGCCTATATAAATGAGAATTCTGTTACCCAACAGAAAATTGCCAGTGATGGACACTTGGTTTAGGTATAGCTAGAGGTCAATACAATATATATGACTTTGTGACCTATTGAGGGTTACAGAAAGGGGCTGTGTCTTCTAACCAGTGATATTGTGGACATATGGATAAATAGCTGGTTACTTCCCTATGAACACCTAAGTTCATATTCATGAACGCTCCCTGCTTTCAGTTGAGACAGGCCGCCAGAACCAGGAGTAAAATAAGGCAGAATTGTCTCACCCTAACATAGAATTTGTGCATACATTTATTTTGTAATTGGTGTTCATGTTGACCCAGTCTTTGGACTTACAAAAAAGAGCCCCAGGTCAAAAAAGAGTCTTTTGTTTCTCATCATTACCCCAGTATGGAGTTTGCTCCCTTTCGGTGCTTATTCCAGTATAAAGCAGATGTGGCTGTTACCTCTTCCTACTATACAGTAAGTAATAAGGCCTTTGGGCACATTCAAGTGATTTTGCATTATGTACCTGTTATGTAATGTTATTATTTTAAGGCATCTATCATAGGAAGTTAAAGAAAGCAGCTCATAAACTGGTAGAAACCTTGCATTTCTCTTCTGGTGTCTACCCTTGCTGGTGGCGATTGTTAATAAAACGATTAAACTTTAAGGCAACAATCAAATAAGTTTTTATTTCATGAGCTCTCTAAACTGAGTACTATATCACAGATTCAGTCTCATCATTCAGTACTGTCGATATCTACTGAAAAGTGCACCCAAGGCTGCATGAGGATGACATAAAGTAGCATGAAGTCATCTTCAGATAAAGTAATTGTCCTTATTTTAAATAGTTAGACAATACATTCCAAAAAAAAACCGTCGAATTACAAACTTTTCATGATATGGAACCACACAAACAACAAACAATATATTTATGATGAGATGAATATAAGAGTTTAACTTAGATGATACATTTCTGCAAGTTCAGCTTAGCCCTCTTAATTATATAGTGGATCTGTAGCATTTTCTCTAAACAAGACATCCAGAAATGGAACAGTAAACAACAGTTTACAAAAAGATCAAATAAAAACAAAATGAAATGCCTCAAATAATGGGGAAATTATTTACTTTCAAGGACTAGTATTGTTTATAGGTCTTCATATCTGAATGGCAGTAAGGGTGATATCTGAAAAGAACTCCAGAAGCCCTACCATGGAAAAATGCAAATGAAACTATTTTAACCTTTTTTGTGCCAACAACATATCTCATATGTAGTTGCACTGCAGAGTGGCAACTCACCGCGGAAGTTATTCCACCTGGAACACTACGACCAAAGGAGGAGCCCCTGGCAGCAGCACCCCAGGATTTAGATGATCCCAATAGCAAGGAGGCCAGATAAGGTAGGTATAGGTAGAAGATACGGAGTTGGCAGTACAAGGTGTAAGGCTTAGCAAAGACTGGATAGCCGAGGCAGGATACGGACACAGGAACACAATAAGCCGTGGTCGAGATCCAGAGAGGGTAGTCAGGTAAGCCGTGGTCGAGATCCAGAGAGGGTAGTCAGGTAAGCCGTGGTCGAGATCCAGAGAGGGTAGTCAGGTAAGCCGTGGTCGAGAACCAGAGAGGGTAGTCAGGTAAGCCGTGGTCGAAATCCAGAGAGGGTAGTCAGACAATCCGAGGTTCAGCAACAAGATCAGCAAGGCACAGTACAAAATCAGCAGGCAAAGAGAGGTCAAGCAAGCAAAGGGTCAAAAATAACTGGAGCATAAAGACCACAACAGGGTAACTGGCTAGAGAACTTCCTGACTTTTAAATCTGGTGCCAGAACCTAACCCCGCCCCTAAGATGACATCACCGCTGAGGCTCCAGTCGCCCATCCAAACCACGCCTCCAGTTGCTTGGTAACGAAATGCTCCTGCCGCGAGGAAGGGACCGTGAATAGGTAAGTTCCCGACTCCGGGGGTCTCCACTGCTGCAGGCAGGCTGCTGTAGTGTAGTAGGAAGATCCCCGGAGGACGCCCAATATGCTGCGGAGCTCGGGGGATCACAGACATCAGCCTGCCTGTGTCTGCCGAGATCCGCATCTGTGCCACTAGACTTCGGCGCCCGGAGTTCACAGGCATCGGCATGTCTGTGTTTGCCGGGACCTGAGGGTGCAGCCCGCGATCCCGGAGTTTGCCGTGTACGGGCAAACTCTTGCCGGTACCGACCGGGACCCGGGACTGTGACACTTTGAAGAGCTCAATGACCAATTTGCAGCTAAAAATAACCTTTAAGCAGTGATCGGCCCATGGAGGAGAGAACCAATATGGCTGCTTGTTACAAGCATGCTGTCAGCTGATCTATGGCCCTTATAGTAAAGACTTTTACACAGCTCTTGATTACTGTTTTGGTTAACTTACAGTTTATATTAAAAACATAACATTTATAGTATTAAGTTAACACATATTCTTACAATCTCATTTCTTCATGGTCTGGAAGAGTGTTTATATTTTGTTGACATGTTGGAGAAATTGTTTAAAAAAGGCTAGTATTTGTCAATTATAAAGTATTGTTGTTTAAGGATGGAATCAGAAAGGTATGTGAATTGTTGGAAGGTTAAAGTGATGAGAAACATCAATCTGAGAAACCTACATTATAATTACACATGTAATTACCATAATTACTCATGCTGGTGTTGCTGCAACGCTGCAGGATGTATAATCAGACTAATGCTCTGCTGAACCATATAACAAATTGCTCATTTTAACTATTAATCTTATATATATATATATTTATTTATTTATTTATGTATTTAAAGCAGACTATCTCTAAACATCTTATCTCCAAAGATCACAAGTTGGAATATTTTGCCAGGGATGATTTTAGAAGTAACCAGACATTATTCTTAAAAAACTTGTTAAGGGTGCAAACATTTTTTTAAAATTAATAATGACATAAGTGTAATCAAAATCAAAACCAACCATAGAGATACAAGGTGTCTGTAAGCCTGGTTTTATTTCGTTTTGTTCCAATAACTCCTGGGGGCCGTAATTGTTGTTAGTCGTGATTTTTCGGTTGACTTTCCCTGTTCAAACACCACACAGAGCTGATTCTTTATAGTAATGCTGATTAAGTCTGTTTCTCCATAGACTTTCATAATTAGAGTGTCCGGGTGGGTTATTAACGGTGAACCATTTAACTGTTTACTGTTTAATTTGATAATGAGTCAGGGTGTTTGTCTAGTGGCCTGGGCTGAGATAACAGAGCAGAAACACATAACAAATGGTTAAACAAATTATTAAATTATTATTATTAAAAAACTAAACTGAAACAGAACAGTATTTTTGAAAAAAGTCTCAATCTGATGCTAGTAATAAAAAAACACTTGGGATGAATTCTCCTCTAATGATAAATTAATTCTAATGAATGACCGCGGCCGACGGTTCGCAGCTGCAGGCTGCATGGCTGCCGCGCCCCTCCAAGTAGGCGCCTACTTTGCCTATAGGTGGAGCTGGCTCTGATTGCAAAGCACTGCAGAATATAATGGTAATATGTAAATTGATAATTAAAAATAGTACTTTTAATAATAATTGATTAACAATAAAATGTTTGGATATAGATAATATTTTTACATCCTGTTTCTGTATTTAAAGGTTTAAAATGACTACTGAACGGACTGTCAAAATGTCAATTTTTATTAATGAAATAATCTATTTTAGATTTAATGTATGCATTGTTTTATGCCTTTTCACCTATCCTGGCATCACACGTTAGCATCTGCCATGCACGGCACTGCAGGTTTAATTGGTGTTGACATTGTGGGCTGTTCGGTGGAATGGTTGGAGAGAATAGATTTGTGCACATCCAGACAATGCTACTTAGTATTCTGCACCAGTTCGCTTTTCAAGACAGAGAACAAGGCACACCAGTAAAGACAGAAATCTGTCCTTCTATGTAGAGATGTCCTAGCAAACCATATCTATTTTTTGGGATTAGATCACAGATAAGCATTCAGGTTATTTGACCCAGACAAAAAAAGATTAACCCTCTAAGGGCTATTATGTTCTCTGGGACATCTGAGACACATACGAAAGAATGTACTTATTAATACCTAGGAATTAAATGTGCATTCTTTAGATCTTAAAGGGAAGCCATCATATTCACTGTAATTGTGGTCGTCCCCTTTAAATCATTGTTTTTGTTATTGCATATCCTGCTTATGTATTTGCACTAGTGCCCAAGCCCCACAGCTCAGTGGCTTGCAAGAGATGCGATCACTCACCTCCTGCTTACCACTACTCACATAAGTATACTCATCACCAGCCAGCTCCCACAAGAGCTCTAGCAACACTTCACACGTGTTCTAGCAAGACCCTCCATATGCATTCACAGAAAGAGCTACAAAGGAAGAGGTTTCTAGTCACCAATTGGTTTTAACAAGCAAAAGTAGAGTGTAAACCAGACTCCGGGGAGGGCAATGTTTTTTTCTTTGTTTAAGTAAAGAATGCATTTTACACAAGTATAAAAAGTACAAAATAGCTTCATATGCATTCTCTGTTGGCATGTGCCTTAACTGTCCCGATTTAGGCGGGACAGTCCTGATTTTGGGTCTCTGTCCCGCTTATCCCTTCCTCTGTCCCGCTTTGCAGGGGCAGAGGAAGGGTGAGGCCAGGGCCGGACTGACCCACCGGGATACCGGGAAATTTCCTAGTGGGCCGGCAGGTCCATGGGCCCTTTTAAGACGTGGGACGAAGTGCTGAGGCACAGCCATTGGGCAGCGCGGTGCATGCACGCCAGCCCCTTCATGAACGGCCTCCACCCGCTGCCCCCACCAGACACCAGGGAGTCAGACGCAGTGGTAAGTCAGGGGGGCATAAGCCTTTTCTGGAGGCAGAGTGCCCCATGATATGCCTTTTAATCCCCTTTATGCCACTCTGCCTCCAGAAATGCCTTTTAACTCCCTGTATGCCACTCTGCCTCTAAAAATGCCTTTTAACCCCCTATATGCCACCCTGCCTCCAGAAATGCTTTATACCCCCCTATATGCCACTTCTGGTGTATGTGTATATGTGTGTTTAGAGAGGGAGGCTAACATTAGCCTTTTTTTTATTAAAAAAAAAAATCTCTGCTGCTGTGGACTACTCTTCCAATGATGCTCATCCAGCATTATGGTGGACACCTGGCTGGCTGAGAATCATAGGAATTTTAGTTCACAGCTAGCATCTGCAGTTTTACTGTTGCTGCACTTCCCATGATGCTCAGCCAGCATCATGGAAGTAGTATGTCTGGCTGAGCCTCACGGGAATTCAATTCAATGTGTTGGTTATTTTTAACCCCTTAAGGACAATGGGCGGTCCTTAAACCCATTGAAAACAATGCATTTTGAGCCCGTACATGTACGGGCTTTGTCATTAAGGGGTTAATATGTATGACTGTGCTGACAAAAATGAAGTGCGTTTTAAGTAGCGATACAAGCGCAACATTGTAAAGTGCAATTTCTTGTATTGGTTCCGCGAGATTTAAAAGACAAAAGTGTCCCTCTTTCACATTTTGAAATGTTGGGAGGTATGTGTTGGTCCGGCTGCTAGGACAGTAAATTATCCTTTTTATTTTCTTTCTTAGACAAATTTCCTGCTAATATGCACAATATATTATACTTGCCCTACAGCAAGAGGCTCTGATGAACTCATGCAGATAATTACTTCATATTTCATAAGTCAGACAGTGCAGTCCTGCCTCCTTCTCCTATACAGCCAAGTGTGACATTTGCATTGCTGGAAATGCTGCATTAGTTTTACATTTATAGCCTTGCAGCAAGAATAATCTAGCCTTCACAAAACCACTGTAATGCATTTGACATGCTTAATTCAGCCCCACACCTCTTCACCCTATGTAGAATGTTAAGATTCAAATAGCTTACACATTGACTTAAGTTTCTTGGAACTGTTTTTTGAGCGTCACTGTGTACACATCTATGGTTATGTTGTGTTTTTCCCTTTTTACGGATAGACTGCAGAGTTTTTTGTTTAAAACCCAGTCAGGGAGCATCTAAGTATTGAGCGTGTGTAAAAAAATATGCACCATATGTGGTGAATATGGGGGGAAAATGGCAGGGGATGTAAATGGTGGTGAGGAATGATGTTGATGGTGGGAGGTTGGGGGTGGTTGGGGGTTAATAGGGGTGGTTGGGGGTTAATGATTGTGGTGAGGGATGGGAATGACTCATAATATGCAGCACAGCTTGGGCAGCTCACACACACACAGCCACTCTAACACCATATACTTACACATACATACATACACACACCTGCTCTAACAACATACATTTACACACACACTCTCTAATCATCTATGCAGTTCAGATACTACCCCTCCCCCAAACACCCTCTTATATATTTATCTTTAAATGTTTTCTTTTGGGGGGGGAGCTACAAGTTTATTTGTGCAGTTCTACTGTGAAAGTGATTTATAACAAAGAACTTTGTTTTCAGCAGCCTTTGCCTTTGATCCCACCAGGATGTTCAGTACTGCTGCTGCCTACTTGGGACTGGCATACCAGGGGTCACCTGAGGCCTGTCACCAGCTCTGCCCGACCAATGAAAACACAAATCACTCCTAAGACATTTCCACAATTTTGGTACTTGCCAGTAAAAATGAAATGTATAGACCTACTCGGCAATAGTATCTCACACAGTCCAACGCCTAATTTTGACACCGATATAAATGGTTTATTGTTTTATTTTGTTGGCAAACTAGAGGTTTTTATGGTAACGTAAATGTGCAACTTAAACCCAACTCAGAAACAGTATTTCTAAAACTAAAACTCACTGCATGCATGCACAGTCCAATGCCTAATTTCCTCAACAAAATTTTTAAAGATTTCTAGAGTTTTGTTAAATTATTTGAAGAAAATCAGCCTTAAGATAAACAAATTACTACACAAAAGGAAAAAAAAATACTTCTGCTGCAGTCTCTCTATGAGCGTATACCAATAATAAACTTATACTACGTACAATTATACACCCAAGTAAATTTTCTGCACTACACGATTGAAACTTGCAGTATGGTAGATGAGCCTCAACACTGTTATTGTCCCTGACTGTGTTACACTCCAACTCTCATCAGTCTGTAATTAATACTGATAAGTTCAGCTAGTGCCAGCACACTTACCTGTCTATGCTTGTCCATTGGCCTGAATAAAAAAGAAAAAAAAAGACAGGCTGTTTTTCCCATCAATCACAGCCATAACCATCACTGAGACCACTACCCCCGCCCCAATTGTTTTGGCTACTTCTCCCTTATTTATATGTACTCTCCTATACACAGTCCCTCACACTATATGCTCATGGAGCACCAAAACAGGTTGTATTGGTGCCAACATGGGTTGTATTGAATCTAAACTAAATTTCACTGTTTATTTTTGTTTGTTTCGTTGGGGACCCTCCTCTTTATTGGAGATCAAAACAAAAATGTGTGAGCTTTGCACCAAAGGATACACTATATGAGCAAAAGTATTGGGACACACCTCTTAATTATTAAATCCAGATATTTCAATCAGACCCATTGCATTGTATCGTCGGATCGAGTAATGTAAAGCACGCCGCCACTGGACTCTAGAGCCACAGGTGTCCATTCCTCCTCTACCTTGATTGAGGCCTTCACCAGATTGGATGGCAGTGGGGTGTGTTTCCATAACACTTGACTTGAATGGACACCTAGTAATAAGAACATCTGACACTCCTAATTCTCCACGGGTCTAAATGGCCACCCCTTATTCTGGACATGCATTGGAGGGTTTGGGCCGGCCCCAACCGTAGTCTGTGACTCCGGCCCACTCAGCAATTTCGGTTGCAACCTAAACTGCGACCACAGAGCTGTCCAGCACGGAACAGGCAGAGAGACCCTGACCATGACAGGTAAGGGCCAGTGGGGCCTGACACACATGCTTTCCCAAGAAGCAGTCAAGCAAATCCATGTTCAGTGTAACATCACAATCAGCAAACAAGGTTTTCCTTTAGATAAATGTTAGCAAACAATCAACGTGATCAATCTTGAGCTGAAATTCAAGAATTAAGGTAACCAGAGTCATTAAGTTTATAAAAGCCCCATAACATTCTCTTTGGGGTTTGTTAACTAAAGTGAGAGTTTGCAAGAAAGAATGTTTTCATTCTCTCATTTCACTGTTCATCTAGAAGGGCCAATACTGGCAAAGATACCTGGAGCCTCCCCTTGTGGGACGCGTGCAGGACTGCACACTGACATCGATGGGCGGTCCCGCTGCCATTAATGGGTGTCGGGAAAAACTACCATTTAAAGTAAAAATGGGTAGGGAGCGGGGAGTGTCAAGACCCCGCTCCTGCGACCCAGAGGAGCGGCGCTCACCCAGCAAGGTATGCTGACAGGGTTCTCTAGCAAGAAGGGCTGAGCTGGCCCTGTATTTTGCATAATTCAATGTGTATGATCCTTTGTAGAAATCATTAATTTAACTATACATTATACAGGGCCAGCCAAGCTCTTCTTACAGCAGACGCTCATTGGGGTTGCACCATTTATAATGTATAGTGAAGTGGAGTAGCTGAAGCACAACTCTCCTGCGAACTCTCCCCTAAGTGAAAAGGACACTTTGTCTTAGAGAACCTTCCAGACCTGCTTAACCTCTGCAGTTGTTAGACTACAGGCATACCTGGGAACTTCTGGGCTCCGGCTACCCGGAGCCTTCCCTTGCGGGACACAGCCAGGACTGCCCTCCGACCCAGGTATGACTACAAGCCCTAACTTACTTGATTAGGATTATGAGAGTTGCAGTCCAATAACAGTAGCAGGTTTGCAGTTGCATAGTCCTGCGCAATTTAGTGCAAACTCATACATAGCTTGTGTTTTTGGTAGCTCAGTAGATCTTAAGTGTGAGCTTTTTAACCCCTTAAGGACAATAGGGGTTATTACTCGTAGTATATTGCGGGACAATGGCTCTTTTAACGTTTTTCAGTGTTACTGTTTAGCTGTGATTTTCTTCTCTCTCATTTCATGCTCCCACACATATTATATATTGTTTTTTTCAGGATAAACAGGGCTTTCTTTAGATACCATTCATTTTATCATATCATCTAATTTACTATAAAAAAAATGATAAAATATGGGGATTTTTTGTTAAAAAATTACTTTTTCTCACTTTTTAAACAGAAAACTTTTACTCATCTGCAAAAACTAATGAAAAAACCTGCTAAATAGATTCTACTATTTGTCCTGAGTTTGGAAATACCCAATGTTTTTATGTTTTTTTGCTTTTTTCTACACATTATGGGGCAATAAGTACAGGTAGCGTTTTGCCATTTCAAAACCTTTTTTTCCAAATCTGGTAATTCTTCCCCCCATGTGCCATTTCGGGTATCTTTGAACCCGGCCAATGCAATTTACCCCATCAAGTCATATATTTTTAAAAACTAGACACCCCAAGGTATTTGAAATGCTGGTATTTTAACCCTTTCAATGCACTAATTTTACCACTACCCTTTGTGAAACTTAACGGTAGTAATTCTTTTTGTATTTTTTTCACACATGTTGTACTTCAGTTATAAATTTATCGCTCCTGGTATATGTCCGTGTCACACAACACCCCAATATGTGTTCAGTAACATCTCCTGAGTGCAGTGATACCCCCCATGCATGGGTTTGTAGGGTTATTTGGGAGGTAAAAGGCCGCCTTTGTGAGGTGTGTATTTTTTTGCCATTTACACATCTGCCCCATGTCCCATATTTGGGACATCTTTGAACCCGGCCAATTCAATTTACCCCATCAACTCATATTTTTTAATACTAGACACCCTATGGGCATTTGTAATGCCAATATTTTAACTCTTTCCATGATGGAATTTTTGTAAAGATAAAAAATTTTAGGACTTGCTTATTAAAAACTTTTTTTTTTTTTGCTGACAGTGGGGATTTTTACATGTCACCATATTTTTAACATTTTTTTTTAAACATTTTTGACCATTTTTTTTTAATTTTTTTTTTTATTTTTTTTTTTTTTTTTTTTACACTAGTCACTCATTAGTGAGCTGGGCTCCATTGACCTTGCATGGTTGGATGCAGTACCTGCATTCAACCTGCAGGAGGAGCTCGAGAGTTCTCAAGAGGGTCTGGATAGACCCTCTGTGAACTCAAATCTCAGCTATTTAACGGCAGCCCGTACATGTACGGGCATTGTCGTTAACCCGTTGCACGGCAACCCCGTACATGTACGGGGATTGTCGTTAAGGGGTTAATCCTGTCTTATAACACCAGTCGACATGGATGGTTAACAGCTGTGGTTTTAATTATATCTCTCCCTGAGCACAGGTACCTTAATTAGTTCTAACAGTGACACTAGCAGCCCCAGCGTTTAATTTCATTTTATAATGTAGTGAATTTATCTGATTCTACATAACAGAGATATTTGCTTTTGACATATCTAATATCACAATTCAGATTTTCAGTTGGTAATTATAAACTCCATAATTAACTCAGAACCACACTTTGTTTATAATGTAGGGACGTTTTACTTTACTGAGAGGGTAGTAGATAAGTGGAACTTCTTCCCATCAGAAGAGGTAGAGGTTAATACTGTGAGGCAATTTAAACAAGCATGGGATGGCTATAATGATAAATCTATAATGAATCTAAGACCAAGGACTGATTCAAATTTGAGTCTTTACAGCAGGAAATGTGGACAGTCTAGATGGGCCAAATGGTTCTCATCTGCCATCAAATTCTGTGTTTCTTGTACCCGAGTAACCCTTTGCATTACTCCAGAGACACATGAGTGTAATGTTTTACCATGATGTATTTGTTTAGCATTCGCTGCGAAAAGGTGTTCATTTATCCTTAATGCAGCCATTCTACTTTATTAAAGTAGTACATTAAATTGAATAGTTAGCAGACGATATATCTTCATTAGCTGTTGGTGAATAAACTTAAAATATTTTATATTAAAAATAATCTTTCCTGGGTTTTCTAATTAGTACTTCAGAAATCATTCTTCATTCCACATTTCCTTTATTGCGCCATTACGAACAATATTCATGTTTATGAGAAACTATTGCTTAATTGCAAATTGCAAATAGGAAACACATACTTTTGGCTTGCAGTAGCAGAAACCCCTTTCTTTGAATATTGAGTGTGTGTGTGTATATGTGTGTGTGTATACACATACATACACACACACACACAGGCCACTTTATTGGGTACACACAAATAGCTAATCAGCCAACCACATGGCAGCATGGCATGTAGACGTAGTCAAGACAACTTGTTGAAGTTCAAACCGAGCATCAGAATGGGGAAGAACAGGGATTTAAGCGATTTTGAATGTAGTATGGCTGTTTGTGCCAGACTGACTGGAAATATCCAGTAAAGTGAATTTTGCGTGGATGAAAATGTCTTGTTAATGTAAGAGAATTGGCAGACTGGCTTGAGATGACAGAAAGGCAACAGTAACTCAAATAACCAAGGTTACAACCAAGGGATGCAGAATACCATCTCTGAACGCACAACATGTAGAACCTTGAAGCAGATGGGCTACAACAGCAGAAAGCCACTCCTATCAGCTAAGGACAGGAAACTCAGGCTACAATTCGCATAAGCTCAACAATATTGGGCAATGGAAGAACGTTGCCTGGTCTGATGAGTCTTGATTCCATATGCAACATTCAGATGGCAGGGTCAGACTTTGGCATAAACAACATGAACGGTTCAGGCTGGTGGTGGTGTAATGGTATGGGGGACATTTTCTTGGCACACTTTGGACCCCTTAGTACCAATTGAGCATCGCTTAAAGAGACAGCCTACCTGAGTATTGTTGCTGACCATGTCCATCCCTTTATGACCACAGTGTACCCATCTTCTGATGGCTACTTCCAGCAGGATAATGCACCATGTCATCTCACACTTTTTTCTTGAACATGACAATGGCCTCCACAGTCACCACATCTCATTCCAATAGAGCACCTTTGGGATTCGTATTCCACAAATATTCGCGTTCATTTTTTTCTTTGTTTTTTTGCAGAAGGGGTCACCGTGGTACGCACTACGTAGCAGCTTTGGTGCCAGGATTTTAAAAGTCCATACGAGCAACTCTATTGGTCGCCGGCAGGGGCCTCCTGCACCTGCATTTCATTGGTTGATGACAGACGAGCCCCCTGCTGGCGACCAATAGAGCCCGCGTATTGGTCTTCCCCAGGCCAAGTTCCTCCATCAGAGTTAAAGGGCCGTGTGAGCGACTCTATTGGTCACCTGCAGAGGCCTCCTCTGGCTACCGTCAGGAATTAAAGGGCCATAAGAACAACTTTATTGGTTGCCGGCAGGGGCCTCCTCTAGCATTGGTAAGAAGGCCCCTGCAGGTGACCAAAATAGTCGCTTGCAAGGCCCTTTAACTCATGGCAGCGAACCTATGGATTTACGCTCCCATTAACCCCTGCGATGCTGTGTAGATAAGGTAGGCTAGATGGGAAAGGGACCACAGACATTAGTAAACGAAGATGAACACGAAGATTCTTTGCATTGTGTTTTTTCGTCTTTGTATAAGTTTTGCCGCCTCCATGTTGGCTTGTTCGGTATTCAGGCTGAACAACGAAAACGCTCCCTTTGTTTCGTTTTGATGTTCGCCGCACAAGTCTAGCTATTATGGTTTATGTTTATAAATAGGAGGGGGGCTTGAAAAAACAGCTAAATATATTATACTATTCCCCCAAGTTTAGAAATGCCCAATGTTTTTTATTTTCTTTTTTTTTTTTGCAATGGGCAAAATAATGCTATTTCAAAAACCATTTTTTCAAACATTGTAATCTTGCCCCCGTGTCCTATTTTGGAGATCTTTGAAGCCAGCTAGTTCAATTTATCCCAATAAACCATATATTTTTAGATACCCCGGGGGATTCTAAATTCTAGTATTTTAACTCTTTCCATGCATTCATTCTGCCACCAGCCTTTGTCAAAGTTTGTGGCAGTATTTTTGTGTGGTTTTTCACACACATTGTAATTTAGGTTTGAATTTACCGCTTCTTTTATGTGTCACTGACAAATACCCCAATATTTGTTCAGCTACATCCCCTGAGCACAGCAATACCACCCATAGGTGTCACGAACAGCACTTACCTTTGCAGCGGGTAGCCGTGTACCCGCTGCTCGACGCGTCCTCCAGCCGCATGGTCTGCTGCCGTCCCATCGAGTGCGGCGGAAATTGAATTGTTAATTGAGGGGCTTCAGGACTACTTAAACAACTGACACCTTTGCTAAGGTGCTCAGTTGTTGTTTGGAGTATCAGAGAGCAACTCAGCGTTTGTTTCCTTGAGTTTCCCAGTAATTTGCCTGATTTAACCCCTTCCTGCCTGCTCCGTTCCCATACCCGTCCTGTCCCGTCCTACCTTACCCGTGCCTTTCCGTCCCAGCTTCCCTCCGGATTGCCTTATCGGTTCTGACCTGGATTTGGACTTTGACCCCGGCTTCTGTTTGAACCCTTTATCTGCTGTGACGTACCTGGTATCTGCTATCCTGCTCAGCGTCTGCGGTTTAACCCTACGTCTGCTACGGCACACCTATCATCTGCTGTCCTGCTCAGAGTCTGCGGTTTAACCCTACGTGTGCTGTGGCACACCTATCATCTGCTGTCCTGCTCAGAGTCTGCGGTTTAACCCTACGTCTGCTGTGGCACACCTATCGTCTGCTGTCCTGCTCAGAATCTGTGGTTTTACCCTACGTCTGCTGTGGCGCTCCAGTCATCTGCCGTCCTCTGCTCAGTCTCCAACTAGCAGCCTCCACCTCTCTGCTAGACAGAGGACAGTGCATGGTTCGGCCATCCTGCAAAGAATTCCACCTCTCCCGGACCAGGTAGGCCTAACAATAGGTTTTTCAGGGCTAACAGGCCACATTTGGGGGTTGCACAATTTTTGTTTAAAGTTTGACATTTGGTCAGTCTGTGACCATGTCCTATTCGGGCCAGGATTTTTTTTGAAGCTACAGTCCTAATTTTAGGACTTGCTCATAAAAATAAATCGGAGCAGTCACGATGTCCTGGGGTGGGTTTTCAGTGTCCTTGAATGCCTCGCTATTAAGGCATTTTACCAACATTGTTTTAGCTTAGAGTTATGTCATGACGTGTCAGACATATGACCGTTTTTTCGTATGTGCCTGGCACGTCATTGGTGGTTAAGGGGTTTATCTGCATCATTTGGTAGAAGCTGTTTACAAGGTGTAGGTTGTTATTATAACTATGATAATGCTAAATGCTGTGTAGCTCCATCTCTAGCCTCATTCGTTTAGTTACATATTGTGAATCCCCCAGTATTAAGAGGAATGAGAAATCTTTTATGTGTAATATGTGAAAAACTTCATTCATGCGTTGCAGCACTGAAAGATTCCAGGGCAAATGATCTTAATTTGATAATGTATGTCTTATTTTGGATGAAGGCTGCCCAGGGATGGATTTACAGATGCAAGAGAAAAAATAATTTTCCTTTTCTTAATTTACTTAAAGGTGCTGTTCCATTTAGATAAAACATTGATTGTACTGAAACTTTTAAGAAGCGTTTCAAATTTGTATGGCAAGATCCTACCAGGGCCTCATTTTACGCCACATGAAATGTGTTCCTGGCAAACATTATGAATAATTTTACTTGATTAAAGAAGTCTTTGTTAAGAGTTTGGTAATTCCATAACAAACCATCCAAAACTTCAGTTGTCCAAACCAGGACATCTTTGTTAACGGGTGGGGCTGGAGCTGGAGACGGGGTCATGGTAAGACTGTCTGTTAGGCTACCTTACTCAAATAGCCACCTGGTGATACTCATCTTAAGAACGTTACTAGGTGGCCACATGTGGTCTGTTCATGGATTTTACAGCAAAGGTGGGACAGAAAATTGCAACTATCCTTCTTAAAACAAGATAGTTGGAAGGTATGCAGTATATTACAAATTATTTTTCCAATAACGAATTTAATTACAAAACTCTTATATTACACAAAGTATGTAGCAGCTTTAATAATTGTTCTTCAGGCGCTAGGTTAGAAAACAAAAAATAAATATATTATATATGTTTGAATATATTTATATATAATTACTTGCATTCTATTGAGGGGTAAAACATCATATTTTGGTGCCATATGCTTGTATGTGGGCCAAGTAAGCCAGTACAGTGTTTGCCCTTAGGAAATGTTAGCAAAACTTGAAAAAATCCTCATCATGTGAGGGAGCAGGTGAATGAGTTTTTTTTGCAAGTGCTAAAATGTGATTTAATCTAGTTTTTAAGACTTTAAGACATATGCATAATGTTAACCACTAAGAAATAACTCTTTAACAAGTTAACTTATATATACTAACCTTATTCTAAAGCGGTTCTTTGGCTCCTAATCTTTTAAGATATACCATAGCACATACATTGCAAACATTGCCAATTTGGCATTCACTGGAGAGTCAGAAACAAAATTATTGAAGCATGTAAGAAAATAATTTTCTGGATAGTGTTGTGATAAAATAAAGAAAACGGATGTGTTCCATTTCTGGATGTTCATTAGAAGGAGCAGTAAAATTCCATAATGGCCAGTCAACCAAAATGTTCCTATCTCTGCCAGGGGTACTTGTATTGAAGCCCCAATTTGAATGTACCCAGTGCTTTAGCTTTGAAACGGCTTTATAAAATCCATCATACCAGGTTTTTATTGAGCAGCCGCACAAAATAATAACTCTAATCCATATCATTCCATAATAGTAAAGTTAGTGATCATTTCGCATTCTAATACGTGAATAATGCATTTGCTGTGTTGGTTTTTCAAGATCCTACTTCCAAGTTAATTCTGATCATGAGTTTGGATATAACATTACAGTATATTATTATAAGGAAATGACGTGTGGTTATAACAGATGTAAAAAATAGACCTTACATGCTTAGCCTTTGCCTGAGTAGAGACTGAAACACTATTTTAGTTTGCTTGGTGGAATAAAATACACTTGAATGGAAACTCTTACATCCCAAATGGTGTATGTCATTATTAATCAACCAGTAGTTTCCAGTTTTCATCATATTAGGTAATGAGGTCTAGTAATTGTTTTAGACAAAAAGGTATCACCTCCTCATCTATAAGAAAAACTTTACTAGCAGCATAACTCTGTGATTCCCCAAACCTCCAGGTATGACCAGATTTAGTTTTTTTCTCTTTTATTGTATAATTTATAGAATGTGGCCCTCTGCATTACAAAGGTTGGTAAACACTGGTTTCTGATGGAACCAGTTTCTTAATCTGTCCTCACGGTATCTGTAAATAATGCCACCAGAATATGATTATACAAGTAGCAGGGTATTTGATCTTATTTTGTAATCACTAAAGTTAAAAAGTAATGCAGTTAAAGAATTTAAATTTATGCCAGCCAAGTGACCCAGAAATTCATAATTTACTCAGTTTATGTTGTTCAGTCGCCGTGCCAAGAATATATCATATGGGAATAAGTGATAAAAATAGATTGTATTTGTGGTGGCGTTGGATCCAAGGGGCAGGAATCTAGGACCAATTCTCCCCCTTTTTTTTTTTTTTTTTTTTTTTTTTAAACATCATCTACCAAATAACAAATCATGTCACAAATCATATTAATGCTCAGATCAGGCTAATATACCACGAGAAACACATGTCCTCCAACTACAACACAAATATTTTAAAACAGCTGGCAGATTAAATAAACAGTAACGATTCTGTTTCTACAACAGGGACATTTTTCCTGAGCGAGGGATGTGTTACACGCGTATTTAAGGACTTTAGAACCCCAAGGGTATTATTAACAAAAAAGAAACTCTCTACAATATTAAATATTAACGTAACTCTAATATCTCCTACAAAAGTAAAATGGAATGCCCTGTGGGCACTGAAAACAAAGTCTGCGTATGAAATGTGGGCATTCTTTTGTGCTTATTAAAATGATGGAGAATAATCCACTTTCCTCCCCTTAAGCTTTTTAAGGCATCACCAGCGAAACTGAGAACTTAAAATAAATAAATGTTATGTGTTTTATGCAGCAGTGCAAATATTTTATGTTATGGGGTAGGGGAGGAGGGGAATGTTTTTGAAAGGTAGCTGTTTGGGTCAGGGATTTTTTCAGGAATAAGGAATAATAGCATTGATGGCAAAAGGTGGCACAATTGGCATTTATAATTAATGTCATGTCTTGAAGTTTTCTGCCTTCTTCCTGAGGGACCATTCAGTAACCTGCTCCGTAATAAAAGCTATACACTATATACCTTCATCCAGCATAGGAGTGAGAGATATTTCTTCCATGGTAGAGACATACCGCTCAGTTTATCCCACCACCCCCTTTATGCTGAGTTGAGGAGACTCCTTTTCCCAGGTATGTATCCTGTCTGGACTTAAAGGGCATACTTGAGAACTCTCAGGGTGATGTGCTCCTTCCCTTGGACAGTTAAGTGGTTCTTACTTACACACACACACACACACACACACACACTACCCCACCTTCATTCAATCCTACATATCGCTAATTTAAGGCTACCGAGGGATAAACCAAGCCCTCATTTGGCTATCTCTACCTCCTGGTGTTTGTGTGGTTGTAAAACAGAGACTATCGGATCGATTCAATGACCCATCTAGAAACTAGTCTATACTTTTTAACATTGAATTAAATTAGTTTACATCTGTCTAGATCTAGTTTTTTCTGTCTTGAAAATCTGTATTGATTTAAGGCACGTTAATCTCTTAGGTGAGGATTCGATTGATCTCCGTGCAGCATTCTTTTAGCACTCCGTCTCAGTATTTAACAATTGCAAACCTGAGTTTGGACAGGCCATTGAATCACTAACCATGCATTTTTTACCTCCTTTAAGTCCGACTAATACTATTTCAACAGCTCATTGAATCCAGCCCATTGAATTCTGTGAGTGCACAGAAACGCTGGGATGGAATAGGACCCTTGTTGTTTGGTATGTGTTCTTTTCCTGCGTGGCAAACACAGACAGATGGTCCCAGTGTTGGTCATGATGATCCTTCTGAAGTATAGGTTTTATTATTATTTCCCAGAACGACATCTAGATCTGCTCCATCCATTATTCAAACGTGCATTTTACTTACTGTGTCCTTCAAACTTACCATGCATTAAATCTTCTTTGACTGGCTGTACGAATAGTTGAAACTGTTACCTTCTCTATACAGAAATCTAATTGATAATTAAAGGAAAGCTTCAGGCACATTATGTATTGTCTCCAGAGCAGTTTACATTATGCAGATTGAGGCATGCCTTCATTTTTAAATGGATCTGTAAACTTAGACTTGCATGTTGAGTATGAAAGTTAATCTGGCAGCAGGAGCTACACTTGCACACACAGTATACTCAGGGGCGTACCTAGAGTATTTGGCACCCGGGGCGGATCCTGTAAGTGGCACCCCCCCCCAAATGTAAAGACATCTACAAAATTATGTTGGCAAGAATATTTATTGCACCAATTTGTAAACTGTATGTCAACTGTAAACAACAAGAAATCTGAAAAAATAAATTAATAACTTATAAGTAAAATAAATGTTTAATTAACATTTACTGAACATATAATAGTGCTTTCTTTAATAACCCTCCAAAAAAACAGCATCCACATTGCCCACATAGAACCTGACCAGCACCCAAATTACACACACATAGCCCAGCATGAGTCAACATTGTTCCCAAACAGCCGAGTGTACGCCATCTTTGTCCCATAAACATGCAACCTGTGCCATCTTTGTCCCATAAACACCCTGCCTGTGCCATTTTTGTTCCATAAACACCCTGCTTATACCATCTTTGCCTTTTTGACAAATCAACTATACGCCTATGATTAACACAAACAATTTTACAGTCACTCACTAATTCACTTTCATTCACACAATTCATTCACACAATCATTTATTCTTTTACACAAATTATTTACACATATTCATTGATGCATTCTCACAAATTCATTAATTCTCTCACTCATTCACACAATTCATCCACACATTAATCCATTCATTTTTGCTCTCTCATTCTGACTCTTTATTTCAATATTCTTGCTACCCTCCTTTCTCCCTATCTAACCATTCTCACCCCCTTCTGACTCCCTTCTCCCTATCTACCCCCTATCCCCCGTCTCACTCCTTTCTCCCTAACTATCTACCCTCTCCCCCTTTGAAGTTCACTTACCTTTCAGGAGTTGTTAGAATATTCTTTGTCTTGAATATCTAAGCTTCTCCAGTGATCAAACAGCAATCAAGACCACAGCATCAAAGTCTATTAATTAGGTTTATTCGATGACAAATTATCAATTCATACAATACCAATGCTGGAACAAATGTTGATAAAAGGTACTGTAGGCTTAGTATCTTGGTGAGATGAAGATGAGAGCGTGGAAAGAGACCTTTTCCTTGTAGTCATGCCAATTTATACCCCTTTACATTTGGTTAGGGTATACGTAACGGAATCCTATTGGAACAGTAATATGATACACCGGCATTCCACAGAAGACCCTCTAAACTACATCACTTAATTGATACCATATGTTCCTAGCACTCAAGTTGCATTCAGGCCTAAAATGTGCAGAACAAAATAAAAGTATAAAAATGATTTCTTACAGGAGTCCTGCGGTGGGGGTGCAAGGCCTCTGTCTCCCAGCTCTGCCACTGTATGGAACAGTATAGAGTGATGGGAGTTATGATGTTCTTTAGAGCATAATGAAAAAGACATTGGAAATGGTACAGCATAACACCCATCACTCTCACACACTTACCAATCCACACCTACCATTCCACAGATTCCACACATACCAATCCACACATTCCAATCCACAGATTCCACACATACCAATCCACACATTCCAATCCACAGATTCCACACATTCCAATCCACACATACCAATCCACACATTCCACACATACCAATCCACATTTACCAATCCACAGATTCCACACATACCAATCCACAGATCCCACACATACCAATCCACACTTACCATCCACACATACCACACATACCAATCCACACATACCAATCCACAGATTCCACACATACCAGTCCACAGATTCCACACATACCAATCCACAGATTCCACACATACCAATCCACACATACCAATCCACACATACCAATCCACAGATTCCACACATACCAATCCACTCTCATTCTCACTGAATGATTTCCTACCTTTCCTCTTTTCTTCTAACAGCAGTCAGCTCCTTTTCTTCCTCGTCGCTCCTCTTCTTCTGTCTTCTTCCGGGTCAGAGGGCACGGACGGCGGTGGGCGCAGCTTCAGTGCTGTGCGCCGGGATCTGACAACAAACCCCGGCTCACAGAAGCAGTTGCCGCGCGGATTGCGAGGGAGCGGTATCGGCTCCCTTGCGAGCCTTCTCCTCCAGCGGCGGACATTACTGTCCGTCTCTGGAGGGGTGCCGGCAAGTTGGCACCCCCCCTGATGAGCAGCACCCGGTGCGGACCGCCCCCCGCCCCCCGCTAGGTACGCTACTGAGTGTACTTAAGTATGCTGCTTGTTTTAGCAGAACTGGTTGGGGGTGTGGTGGGACACCACACCCCCAACACATTAAAAACAAACGCAGGCATGAATTTCATACATTAGTTTTCATTGTTAATGAAAATGCACTTTAGTGCGTATGAAAAAAAAAAGTTAAAGTAGTAAGTACCATTCAAATAATAATTATAATATATTATATATATTATAATTTCAAATTCAAGACTTCTGGCATAAAAACATCTATAATCAGTACTATTTATTGAACTAATATCAGTTCTAGCTCATTTCTCTTCTTAAACCCAACACAGGTTACATACTGCCATTGCCTGACTGTGCTTTCTAATAAAGCAATGAGACACAATTTTGGTGCACTGCAGATACATCTGCATAGATCCCAGCCAACTGATATACATTCATCCGGACATTATAAAGAATTGTCTGTCCCAGCCGAGTAATACAGTAACACAGTAATACATCACTTATAACAATGCCGCATTACAAATACATGAGAACAATACCAAGAAACAGGAGCACATCTTTGTTTATAAGACAACTATTACAACAGACCTTTACATGCGCACTTTGTAAAACATGTCCAGTAATGTCTAATTTCCTAGACTTGGGTCTGGCAGCCTGTGTCATTCCAACTATGATCACCTTTAACTCTTTAAACAAAGTATTAAATAGTGTATTTTCAGTATAAATTGATGTTTTCATCATAGAGTGTACTATTTTATTCACCTGTGTTTAGGCTTAGTAAATGTGAAACGAACCTAACAACATAGATAAATATACTATTATGCAATATAGCATACTTTTATGTCAGGGACAACAGAAGAGGAAGGACTTAAATATAAGCAGGTAATGCAATAAAGTGTCAGAAAAAGCAAGCAGGAAGCTGGGTTGTATAGCGAGAGGCATTAGTAGCAGGAATACGGAGGTGTTTCAACTTTACAGATCTCTGCTCAGGCCTCACCTAGAGTATTGTGTACAGATCTGGAGACCTCATCTCCACAAAGACACTGACATATTGCAGAGCGTACAGAAAAGAGGGAATGGGAATTGTTTCCGGGATAAAAATTATCAAGAAAGACTAAGCGCTCTCGATATCTCTGGCTTAGGGTAGATATTGAAGGAATTTAAAAATTCCTTCAATATCTACAGAGGATACATTTTAGAACAAGAGTCAGATATTTAGTTAGATATGTAATATAGGGAAGCTTTTTAATAAAGGCAGATAAATGGAACAGCCTTCAAATTGGAGGAGAGGATGTCCCGAGGGCAAAATGATGGCACTTGTGGTGGCAAAAACTTAGGGTCTACCAGGTAGGTTTCAAAGCAGTCCTCCCGTAACACTCCTTTTAACTGGGATGCTATTTGGGGTTAAGGGAAAATGATTTACTTAAGTTTTCAAGAGTTCTGAAAAATGTTTTATTTTTTAGCAAACAAGAAAGGTATAGAAAGTTTATTTTTAGGTTTTCAGCGAAATCTGCTCCTGCATGAACAGTAGGCCTTCCATACTAATACTATTTACTGGGATACCGTTCTGGGTCTAGGTGGAATGATTTTCTGGAGGTTTTGAGAGCTTTACATTTTTGAGCATAAGTAACTGGTCAGTTATAATGAGAGGTGGATGAAACATATCACAAGTATCATGTGACAATAATAAACGGTATAAGGAAACATGTAAATGTTTTGCATTACTGTGTTCTGCTCAATATCTCCAAAATTATTTCTGGATGTCCAGTATACAGACATCACACCAGAGAGGACAATGAAAATGTCAAAATCATTTAAAGAGTTTTAAAGTTTCCTAACATGTAATATACACATTTATACACATTATGATTCATCTTATAAATGGAGAGCTGTTTATTAACAGGCAAAACTTCAGCTCACCAGTAACCTGTCTGAATTGTATGTAAAGCTAGAACACTTTTTTATATTAACATTTACATTTTGAAAGTACTTAGAGAAGTAATATTAAGGGAGAGTATCTATACTCCTATACAGTGCACTAAACAGAGAACCCCCAGTTGTTTTGTTACAAAGTATGTCTGTACAAAATAAGACACTGTTATTTTGTGCCTTTTTGTACACTTCAGTAGGTTTCTATGATTGTCCACTCTCTGATATTTATCATCCAATTCTGTCCTCCATTTATTTTCCCCACAGCCTAGCTTTCCAATTTCAAACTAGAATTACTTTTAAGCACTGACAGAGCTGCGGTCACCCTTTTTAGGACTCATCAAAGTCCATTACTCTGCTTCTATCTGATCTCTGTACTCATTTAAACTCATGTAAATAGTATCTCCTGTTGTTTAATGCACTTCATTGAGAATTCTATTTCGGTTGATTATTTTATTTTCACATTTCTTTAAACTAGGATTGAATACAAGTCACAGTGTCATATCATGCATGGTGGATAGAGACCGTTTTTATGTACGGTTAATAATAGCCAGGAACTTTATAAATGGGCTGGTTCTAATTATGGTCAGTTTTGAAAAACACAGCTTATCAGGAGATGAAGATACCGAGAAGTAAGCATTTCTTCATGTATTCAGGCGGGGATTTCACCTATGATAAACACCAATTAGAATTGAGCATTGTATCAGAGTAGTATATTAAGGAGTGGGATCCACAATCAGCCCATCCACCCAGTGATTGGGGTAAAAACTGAGTCGTGGGAGGAAAACCCTGCCAGTTTCCAAGTATGGTAACAATGTAAAAATTGGGTAGGTCATGTTTAGTAGATTCTATTTATGTTTCAAATAAGTGTTTGTTTTAAAACATCCTTTTTATCTGGTGAAAAATGAACTTACTTTGTTGTAATCCTCAGTTGCCTACATCTTGGAAGCAGGTTTAAAAAAGCTCAAAAGGATGGTTTATATGTGTGTGTTATAAAGGTTAATTAATTAAGTGTTAGTTTCAGAGCAGTGTCTGTATGTTAATTTTATCAGGTGTCTTGACAGCCTTTCCTAAGTGTAGTCGCTGCAGACGACCCATCCTTTGGGCAATCAAGATGAACCACAAAGCTTCTGTTAAAGTGTATGCAGCTTAACAATTAATCTCTATAAACCCTATATGAACATTATTCATTCTCCATTTTCTGAGGGAAGAAAAGTTATAGCTGTTGCCTTTTGGGTATTGAATTAGCGATGATGATGGGGGATATATTTTATCAGTAGCCATGATGAAGAATACCTAGTTTTTCTCTAGCTTTGGAGAAGATTGATGACTTGGAGTGTTTTTTTCATAGATGTACCTTGAATTTAAATCCCGCAATAAGTCTTTCCTTTTCAGACGACATCATCCATGTTGATAAATGTATTCCCACTGTGCCACTTTGATTTAACTTCTCCCTTTACTCTGGATTCTAATATTTTGTTGCAACACTTACAGGTGCCCTTTTCCCGGTGGAAAGAAACAATGTCTTACATGTTTCATGACCTCAAACTCCTGTAAGTGCGGAAAATAAATGCACTCTTTTGCACAAGCTTCTAGTTGAGACATGTACAATGTTTCACTTATTGTTGAAGTAGAGTCATATCTTGTTTGTTTTTTTTTTACTTTTCTATGTTGCTTGTTATGTTGTTTGTGACAAAATCACTGCAGTGTATCGACATCCTGTAAGCCTCCAGTTTACAAGGACAATGCTGGAGAGAAGTCTGAGGAAGACAGGTAGGTGAGTATTCATGTGAAACATGATGAGCAAGATTAAGTAATTAAGGATAAGATAAACAAGTTTACTTACATACTTAATACTTTATTAAATGTTGAGTGGGATGGTGGGAGTTCCCCATTAAGGGACCTTTTTAATATATTGGTCTTCCTATGTAAAGTTAAGGTATCACCAGCCGGTGTCCACAAAGAAAGCAATTACCGTATTTGCTCGATTATAAGACGAGGTTTTTTTCAGAGCAAATGCTCTGAAAAATACCCCTCGTCTTCTAATCGGGGTCGTCTTCTAATCAGACCTCAAATAGAGGTCTGATTAGGAGACTAAGATCCAGATCCCCCGCACCGCTGCAGGGGACCTGGATCCTCCTGTCTCAACCGACCCCCCCCCCCCATCATACAGACACTTACCGGTGCTTCCTGCTGTGTTGCCGGGGCAGCGGGTTGACGTCTACGAGATCCGCGTAGACAACGTCCGCTTCAGCCGGAAGGAGGTGTGGCTAGCAGCGGGGGTTGTCTGCGTCCGTCGCATAGACCTTCCCCGACTGTCAGAGATCAGAGTTCCCCGCACCGGTGCGGGGAACTCTGATCTCTGACAGCCGGGGAAAGTATACGCGACGGACGCATACAAACCACCGCTGCTAGCCACACCTCCTTCCGGCTGCAGGAGAAGGCGACGTCAACCCGCTGCCCCGAGAGAGAGAGAGAGAGAGAGAGAGAGAGTGTGTGTGTTAGTTAAATGGGGGTATAGGGTGTGTGTGTGTGTTAAATGGGGGCATAGGGTGTGTGTGTGTTAAATGGGGGCATAGGGCATTTCTGGAGTGGCATTTAATAGAGCACTCTGCCTCCTGAAATGCCTTATACCTCCCTATATGCCACTCTGCCCCATAATATGCCTTTTAACCCCCTAAATGGCAGAGTGGCATATAGGGGTATAAGGCATTTCTGGAGGCAGAGTGCTCTATACAATGCCTTTTAACTCCCTTAATGCCACTCTGCCTCCTGAAATGCCTTATACCTCCCTATATGCCACTCTGCCCCATAATATGCATTTTAGCCCCCTAAATGCCAGAATGGGATATAGGGGTATAAGGCATTTCTGGAGGCAGAGTGGCACATAGAGGGTCAAAAGGCATACCATGGGGCACAGTGGCATATAGAGGGTTAAAAGGCATATCATGGGCCACAGTACCATATTGGAGTGGCAAGCCTGGGGGCAGATGTGCGTAACTGGGGGACAGGTTGGAAAATACAAGAAATAAAAACAAAAAAAATCTTTTTCTCAATCATAGCTTTTATTAAAAAAAATAGTTTACATGAATTAACGTTTACTGGTAAAACTTTTTTCCTTTGGGGTCGTCTTATATTCAGGCTTTTTCTTTTTTTCCTAAGTTAATATTCAGATTTTGGGGGGTTGTCTTATAATCAGGGTCGTCTTATAATCGAGCAAATACGGTATTTGATTAAGGAGTCAACCGTTTACACCATTCCAGTTTACATACAATTACATATATGTCACAGAATTTTAATTGCCAGTATGTAAATAGTTATAGAGTGAAATAACTTTTCTAAAAAGCAAAAAGGAAAATTTTGGAGCGACTACCTGCTTTAAAAAATGATAACTTGCTGCATCTACATGACCATGCATGGCTGGAATATGCATGCCAGTGAAGTACAATTTACTAATGGAGGACATTTTATGAAGCATTAATAACTTGGATGGCTTAACTAGAAAAAAAATAGTTTGCCCTTCAGATATACGAGGGACGTACGAATAGTTTCTGCACCTTTATATATTTTATATTAAAAAAAGTGCAGAAACTTGTAGAACATCCCTCAAGATTGTAAGGTTGCGAGCAGGGCCCTCTCCACCTAATGTATTGGTTTGCCTTAGTCTATCAATTCTCTTCTTGTCATACCCCTGGAATATGTATGTATGAATATGTATTGCATTAAGCGCTGAGTAACTTGTTGGCGCTATATAAATAAAAGATAATAATAAAAATAACATCCTTCGTATTCGAGAACTGCTAAGCAATTTAATTCTTTAAAACACATTGAATGCTTATGGGCTGCCTGGTCTTGAATATATGAATACATGAAGAATTATTCATGCTGCTGCCCATTTTAATGCAGGCTGGGTACATGTCTGGCATGTTGGCACCAGTGGGAGTTGGGATCGGTGGAGCTCTTTCTATCCTCGGAGTTCTGTACGGCATAAAGTTTATATTATCGCCGCAGGAGAAATTACATCAAATAGTATAAGAGAAAGGTATGATTATACATCAATAAGACCTGCCTTTTACTTAGTATGCCTAGTCGCACATTAACCTTGGTGTCTTTTACTGGAAATGTATACAAATGTTTTATTACGCATTCCAAACCTCTCTTTATTGCCAACCACTTCATCGAACTGTTCTAACTTTTTTTTTTTTACCGCTCTGCCTCTCATTTATTTTGTTTCTAAATTACAGAGAATTTAACAGCATGCAGGATCGAGTGATGCTCTTAGCTGACAGTTTAGAAGACGTGTTTTGAACCATTACTGCCTGAAAGCTAGGAATTTTGCAATGATAATTTTGAAAATGAAAATTTCACAGTCTTACTGCTATTAGCCAGCTGTATAACACCCTGTAGTAATTACCATGCGTTGGGGTCAATAGCATGCCGTCTTGGAATGCTGTCTCTTAGAATGGATGCAAGGTAGCTGGTTAAAGGTAAATCCTGATAAAACAGAAGTCCTGTTGATCAGAGGACAAAAGATAACTCGGCCGATCCTAGGAAATACTAACACAACTGGCATAGAATTCGGGGGTTCAGAGCTACTCAGGTCAAGTGAAGTGCGAAATCTCGGAGCACTCCTTGACAATGGTTTGTCACTTAAACGTCAAATCTCTGCTGCAACAAAATCTGCCTTCTTCCATTTGAGGAATATAGCCAGGATAAAGCACCTAATCCCACCAGAGGATACGGCCACCCTAATCCATGCATTTGTGACATCTCGTCTGGATTATTGCAATGCTCTGTATGTAGGCCTCCCAGAAAAAGATCTTCACAAACTGCAGTTGGCTCAGAACGCAGCTGCCAGACTATTAACAAAATCAACCCCGCTCTTGCCATATTACACCTATTTTACGGTCTCTCCATTGGCTTCCTATCAAATGGAGAATTCACTTTAAGATAGGTGTGTTGTCATTTAAAGCCTTAAAGGACCAGGGACCCTGTTACCTGAAAGAGCTATTAACACCCTACATCCCTGCTCGCCCCCTCTGATCCACACATATGTCTCTTCTCTCATTACGCAAAGTGCGCACAAAATCCGGCTCCAACGCATTCTGCCATGCTGCTCCCACATTATGGAACTCTCTACCACTTTCAATCCGAGAGGCTCCATCTTTAGAGACTTTTAAAAAAAGACTTAAAACCCATCTTTTCTCCCAATCCTTCAGATAATTCACTCTTTCTCGTATGCATATACCTGTAAAGTGCTTTGAGTCCCACTTGGAGAAAAGCGCTATATAAATACTTGTTGTTGGAAAACGATTTTTATTTTTTGTATACCGACTGTGAAATAATCTCTAGCATACCAACGCTGAGCAATTACTGATACCAGATTACAAATTCTATCACTCTCCCAACTGTTTGCTCCTAGACAATATGCAGAGTCCTTTTCATGGAAGTGATATATGTTTTATATAAGGCTGTTTTACTTTTGTACTGAATTATACTGTAATTATCAATGTTCTGATCTTGTGAAGAATACCAAAGCTACAAATGGTAAGAATCACATCATAAGTAAGTTGAAGAGGCATCAAATGTCAAATTTTAAATACATAAATATGATATGAAGTGTTTTCATTAATTACTTAAAATTGCCAAAACATTTAAATCGTCATACTGATTTGCTATTAGCACAAATAGTATATGATCATCATATAAAGAAGCAATAGATTTTACATGAATGCTTTTTGGATATCAGCGGCATGTGTGTGAAATGCATCACCCAGAGCGAGAAGGTTGTATACAATATACGTTATCTGCAATACACCACTAATCATGCAATAAAGAATTTGGTAGATTATTCCAGGAAGCCCTATCCACTGTGACATTCCTGAAAATGTTACTCCCTCTAATAGGAATCTGAGTTATTGGAATGGAACTTGGAGATCTTTATAAAATTAATTGCATTGCCAATAAGCTGCATTCTTTGAATATCTAAACGAGCTGTATATAAAATATGCTAACCATGGATTGTCCTTAAATGGCATTTTTGTGCTGTAAGGAAATTCTGGAAAAAAGCTTACTCAACAAGATTGTTTTGTTCTTCAATGGCTTCATTTAAAAAGTAAATGCATTTCATGTTGATGCCCTTAAAGAAACAGTATGACATTTACCGGACCTGCATAGGGCATATAATAGAAATATGGGAACACTTTTGATTTATGGTAATTTATCATAACTGAATTCTCCACAGGTTTACTATGATGCTTTAAATTCACCGGTTAATACTCAAATTCACTAAAAAAGCAATTACTGGAATAAATATTGTATTAACCTGTTAAGTGCATGGTGTTTTACTGTACAATTAATATACTGGCAAAAGGAAACAGATTGATTTCAGATTTGAGAACTGCTCTGCTATTTATTAGGGCACTATTAAAAAAAATCTTCACCTGAGAATTGGGGGTTGAGTGAAAAAGGATACAATGTATTAAAGTGAGAGACTTATGCCTGTCTGAGAACAGTCCTGTTATACAGTCATAGTAAGAAAATGAATGACTTAAGAATGTGAATTAGCACATTAAGTCTGCGAGAGGCCATTAGGAGAATAAGGTATGAAAGTTTTCATTCTAGGTACCTGGATCTTGGAGAGTGTAGCTTTATTATTAGTGCCATTCTAATTGCTGAATTTAACAGAAAATGAAATTATCATTTAATCAAAATCTTCCCTCATTTGTAATTTTTCTGGGAACACTTAGTTTGTTCACATGACACAAAAACACACACTGATAGGTTGTTCCCATAGAAATGGAAAACGGTGATTAAACCTTAAAGGGGCACTCCTGCAGTTATATGCACTTTAATGTATATAATAGTTGACAGGTCTTTTTAATTTACATTGCATCAATTTTGAAAATACATGGTGGGATACTGCTGGATCCCCCATCATGTATTTACCCTTCCCTACACATCTCCTTGAACACAACAGATTTATTGCCAGCGATTCACTCTCACTGTACATGTCTCCCTAATTTCTTTTCGGACCGCTTCCATGTCCCCGTCTCCTTTCCCCTATGTCTTTTCTTACATCTTCTTGTTCTTCTGTCTTCTTTTGCTTCTCCCTGTGTCTCCTTTCGTCATCTGTGTCACCGTGAACCAGGCCTCAAAAACCACATCCTCAAAACGGCTGAGAACACCCTCTGCCCTGTTCCTCCCCTCGCCGTGACTTTGCTCTTTTGGAAAATTTTGTTAAAAATTAAATTCGTATGAATCCGAATGCACAGGAGTAAAAAGATGAAAAAAAATAAGATGATCTGCTGAGGTTTATTTGCTTAAAATCCTAGAGAGTGCATTTTTGTGTAAATGAAAAATCTTAAGGAACCAGACTACATTTAAAGCACAATTTAATTTAAATGAAAGCCATCATGCACACTAATGGAACAGAGGCCTAAACAAAAGCATGGTCTGAAAATCAGAAAGACATCTGATGACTCATGAGTGAAAAAGCCACCTGGGAAATTTAGAATTTTAAAGTAGATGAATTTGCTGAAACTACCCATGGCATGGGTGTTTTGTTTGTCAAACAATGTAATTGGTATTGGAAATAGTTTAAAAGTTTTCCCCATGGAAGCTGAGATCCGTCTCTTAGAATTATCAAATTGATTTACTGTCCTGAAGTGTTCTCTCTTCTTCATCCCATCCTTATAAAGGCTGCCTGAACCAGTCAACAAGAAAACACTGTAACTGCTTATAAAACTTATGTCTCAGTCAGCGGGAGAAAGGATTTCATTAGATCCGTGAGATGTCATTAGCATTACTAGAAATTATCATTTCAGTGGTGTTTGAGCAGCGAATCTCACTCAATTATCACACGACTAATTCATTAGAACAGTATGTAAAAAAACATTTTTGTAACTAGAAACCTCAGGCCACCCCAACCCATCTATCCCTTTCTCACGATCTACCCTCTCCCTCCCTACCCCCCTTCTCACGATCTACCCTCTCCCTCCCTACCCCCCCTTCTCACGATCTACCCACTACCTCCCTACCCCCCCTTTGTAGGTCACTTACCGTCAACTCCTGTGTTGAGAGCGTGAGGCGTTTGTCTCGGGTGCCGGCGCTTCACTGCTGAGCGCCGGCATATGACGTCATATGCCGGCGCTCAGCGTGAAGTGCCGGCACCCGAGACAAACGCCTCACGCTCCCAACACTGCACTCTGGGCAGCGCTGAGGCAGGCGACGGCGGCAGCAGCGGCGGGGAGCGGAGGCATCCTGGATTTCTGTCAGTAAGGGGGGCCCAAGAGTTGCCGAGCGGTCGTTTTCAGCAACCGCTCGGCACCCTTGGGCCCCCCTGACTGGCAGAACTCCAGGGCCCAGTCGCAGTCGCGACCCCTGCGACCCCGGTAGTTCCGCCACTGAGCATTTGGTCCTGCACCATGGGGCTACATGTACCTTTCATCTGCCAGTGCCTGTCTACCCAGGCCCAGCGCCCCCACTGCTGCTGTTGCTGCCCCTCTCTCACCTTACTTACCCTGGGGGATCGATTATTTTAATTTCTATAAAACTGGGGTGATTCAGTCCTGCTCCATAGGGCTGCATGTGCCTATCACCTGCCAGTGCCTGCCTACCCAGTTCCAGTGCCCTACAACTACTGCTGCTCCAATCTCCTTCCTTACTCTGTGGTGGTCATTGGTCAATTCTTTTCAATATTGGAGAAATTCAGCCTGTACCAAGAAGCTGCATGTGTCTGTATGCTAGTGCGTCTCAATGCCCTCAATGTCAATGCCAGGCCGTGTGCCTTACCCTATCTTGTCTCTGCTGCTGAGGCAGCTCAGTCTCCTTTATTACTCTGGGGGGGCTCAATTCAGCTTGTTCCTAATATGATGCTGCTTTCGCTGCTGGTGGTGTGCATCTCTTCCTAATCCTTGAGATGGTCAGGGATCTCTCCCTTTGGGGATTCCCCCAAATGTTTGTCAAACCAAACTTGCTTTTTCATCATTTTAGGGTTACCTACTTAGGTGAAACCTATTTATACCTGGTCGATAGGGACTGTAGTGTAAATCTACAGGTAAAGCTGCAGGCTTCTTCTGCTAACCGTTTGACTTTCCACCCTTTTAATTCTTCCAGATTTTGCTTGTACTGGTCCCATTTTTCTTATGGTTCCAGTATTATAGAGCTGCTATTAGAACAGTGGAAATACGGTTGCTTGATTGAAGTCATTGCAAATATATTTCTTGCAGAAACCTACTGGGTAGCTGACAACCTTAAAGGAGATAAGTGTTTTCAGAAATAGAACTCATGTTGTAGAATTGCTTGAATCAAAACAACACGTTATTGACAAAAAAGAAGACAAACTCACTAGCTTCCCAAGTGCTTGTGAAAATGGAAAAAAAATGCTGAGGCATTGCAAATATTTTATATACAAACGTTTTTAAATACCATTTCACTGTGGAAATATTCACACATGATATGTTCATAGCTTTGCATTCTGTATTACAATCACTGCTTCACAACAATCTATTAATGTCCTTCCATGACCATAGTATAAAACTAGAAGGGCTGCCATCAAAAATACTAGAGAACTGGTATGAGTAGGAAAGAGAAGTTAGAAGAAAAGCAATTCTTGAAAATATACTGTCAGTATCATCTATGAGGAAACATCTGGAACTCTGAAGACAATTCTTCCCCATTAAATTCTGGACACATGGCATTATGTTTAGAGGTTCCCTCTACTATAAGTATTTGTTATATGATTTCTAACCATGATTCAAATTCAGAAATTGTTTTGCTGAAAAACAGTGTCTTTCATGCGTCCTTTATTAGATCTCCATACATCCCAAGGGGTAAAACCATGGCTTTTCTTACAACAGTTCTTGACAATCAGACAGATGGGCCTTTGTAATTGTTTTGACACTACATTTGAAAATAATTATCAAAAACTAACTATTAAATTCAAGAACAGATTCAATAGAAAAAAATACTTAAGCTTCCATGGTTGAGGGAATCCTTTTAATAATTATCTCAAAACATGTTTTATACAATTACTGCTATTCAATTGTCCCCCAGACCAGATGTTTGCTGTGTTCTGTTACTGATCAAAAACATGAACTTCTGTCTGGAATTAAGATGAATAAACACAATAATGGATTATTCATTCTGTGTTTTTATGCATTCTACCTGCAGCTACCAGTATTGTGATTCCACCTCAGTTGATAAACATATTCGCATCTTAACAATAGGACAGATATAAGATAACGGGAAAATTAAGCATGCAGACCATGAAGACATATATGCATTAGGTGGGTCATCAACATTTATTTAATTAACTCCTTTGATATTCTAGTGGACATTGTCTAGGTTTCTGGTGCATTATTTGAGGATCCTGTTATTTTTGTGAATTGAATGTTATTGTTCACTGGTATTTCATACCTGACACTTAAAATTGTGCTTTTTGATCACGGAATATTGGCACTATTACAGAGTTGACACGACAGATTATACTGCTTTACAACTGGGACATTAATTAAAAACTTTTTCTTGAACTACATCAGTTTGTAGATCAGTTTGATGGGTTGTGGGCATAACTGGCATTGTCACACCCTGTGGTTATGGTCGACAATACTTTGGACAAGTAATGTTTAGAAAAGAGCACTGAGGTCCATCTCAGTAACAGAAAGCTTATCTTAATCAATATGAATCAATACCGGTTTCCAGATCTTAAAATTTAAGAATTTTGAATCTGACCAATCCTATATGAGTGGTGATTATATGTGGTCAACCAAATGTGGCAGAAATAGTGGTCAAAATGGTAGCCATTAAAATGTCACACATCAAAAATTACTTCATTAGAAAAAGGCCATGTGTCTTAAGCTATTTTATATCTACTATTTTTACTGTATATCAATTTAAGCCTCTTTCATACTTACAGCTATCTCACTGACCAAATTATAGACCTTTTTTGAATGTGGGGTTGTCATGGTAATTCCGATTTTACCGGATGGCATTTCATAAACCAGTCCTACGTGCGCTACTTGACAAACGAACAATTCACATAAATACGTTTTTCACAGCAGGTGTGTCATTATTACATTGTTGTGTTACTCACTTTCCTTGATTTTAGTTCTTTTCATCTCTGACTTCATACATAGCTGAATCCTTAAATATTACCTACAGCTCTCTTTTTCTGATTTGTAGGTAGGGAAAACTACAGGTTGTAAACCACTAGTTTCGACATTTTTAGTAGCTGATAAAATGATTTAACCCCTCTTTCAATGAATATATCGAAAATGAATATTTACCTCCTTCTGCTAGATAATAATGCAGTGTGGACTCCTTTTTTCCTTTTTGAATGTTGAAATAAAAATATAACATGCAATCATGAACACTAAATTTATATTAATTTATTCAACGGAAAAAATGGCAACACATTTTCTAGCTCACTTTAGGAGCTAGTAGGATCTTTTTATCGACAATAGCAAGATTTGTATAGAGCAAAGTTGAACACAACAGTTGTACAAAATATCACGTTTTAAAACAATCATGTTTTATGGTTGATCAAGAACATTGATATATTTACCCCCATACGCACCTAACTCTACCCTGCCTCAGCATTCTAAGATCACCCAATCACAAACAGGGCAAGAAATATAAACTTCTCAGTAAAGCATATACTGCAAACAAAACTATCAAAAATTTGATATTGCAAACTGCGAATGATTCATCACAATCAGCAGCAAGATTTGGGCAGCATTCGCTCACTGAATGATTTTCTTTCAGCTGGCATCTAGGATAATCCATGCGTTACATCAAGACCTTCAACTAAATCTACATTTTTTTAAACTTAAATGGAAAGTGGGTAACATTTCTTTGGAAAGCACATATAGCAAATCTTTCAAAGGTTTAAACATCAGCCACAACGATATGCTGAAAACTCAACGCTTTGTCACCAACTGGTGAGCCAAATAATGGTATTTATCTATAATCAGGTGACATAACATGACATAAACCTCAAAACAAGCTTAGCATGTAGTTAGAAGGCTACACCTAGATCATCTATCACAGATACTGCTATGTGAATATTGTACAAACTTTCATTGTCTGTAACAAATCATCAGACAGCCACCTTTTACTTTGATATTATTCATTAACTGGTGTATTAAAATGCTGTTCTGTTCTTCAGACACTCAGTGTTAATTTTAGGCAGCTCTCATATAGTCTAGTCTTATAAAAGAGCCTCAGCCATGAGATATAAGCATTGGGCGATTATTCCAGTTTCCTGAAAGATTGGACAGTATGGTCCACACTAGAGGACTGCATTGGGAGGCGGGTCCCGCCAAGAAACTTGCGGGCACGGGCGGTCTTGCTGGGGCTGCGGGCGGTCAGGCACTGTACCTGCGGTTCCCGGTAATCCCACGCAGTCTCGCAAGGCTGCCTTCTCGCTGCTCCCTTACAGTGTCTCTCCTCTTGCTCCGCCCAGGAACAAAGCAGAGTCACGTGATGTGATGTCACTTCCCATGACTGCGCCTTGTTCCTGGGTGGAGCAAGAGAAGAAATGCTGTGAGGGAACAACTCGAGGGCAGCCTTGTGGGACTGCGCAGGAAATCTGCAGTTCAGGTAAGGAGGTGGGCTTAATTGGCGGGAGCGGGCAGGATTGTCCACAAATGTGGTGGGAGTGGAACACCCACATTGCGGGAGCGGGCGAGATTGGTCAAAAAATCAGCGGGAGCGGGATTAAAAACACTGCTCGTAATTATTGAGTTTGTGTGTTTTAGCCAAACACATTGCTAAAAGGTGCATAAAATCACACACATACGGCAGATATCTCCATAGAAAAAAGAATGGGTAGTACTGAAGAGCTGAGTGACTTTATCACCTTGGCCACAAGTCAGTTCCTGAAATTTATGACTCGCTAGATCTGCCGGGTCCACTGTAAGTGCTATTATTTTGGAAGGGGAAATCCAACAAGCTCATATAGGTGGGATGGTCAGGTATGCACATCGTTTTGGCAATTGTGAGACAAATGCCAACAAAGGGAAAACTACCTTTCCTGAAACCGAGCAGAAAAATAATATATAAATTACTATAATAATAATAATTGTGGTATTTTTATAAAAAAAATCTGCTGTTTTGCAATCTAAACACCTGAAAGGCTATACTTCTTCAGTCTTTATCTGAAGGTTAATAGAAAAAGTGTTCAAGACTTTTATTGGGGAAAAAAATGCATGCACAGGGATCTGTTCGCTGACTTTGTAAGTCAATAAAAACATCCCATAAAATATTCATAGTATAATACAATGGAGGGTAACTTATTTAGTTTAATGTATTGTACAGCTGTGATTTTTTTCTTGTACATTTTAATATATGTCCTGGCAGTTTGAAAAAAAAGCAGAAAAGTCTCATTCATATTTATAGGTTTTTCAGCAATTCAATGACAGCACCAAGCTATACCGGCAAGAAACCAATATAATATCATCACTATGAAATTACTGTGAGCGTGTCTTTCTGCACATTAAACTTGGCCAAACATCCTTGTATGATTAACTTTTTGGATGATCGAGATCAATAAGACTAATTAATGCAGAAATCACTGGAAAACCTACTAATCAGTCCACTTAAGACAATACATCTTTTCTCATTCTAATTAATCTTAATACTGGAATCTGATCAGATTGATATTGAAATAAAATCAGTAAACCAAATGTGTCTTTTTCCTATGAATAATTAATGACTGTGTCACGCGCGCCGCTGTACCTACCTCTGACGCCAGGGCTGCCTCGCCTGGTCCCGACTCCTCCATCGCTGCGGTTCCCGCCGTGCGCACACGGCGGTGTCGCGGTCCCGCATCTTCCACCTCTGCTGGGACCGCGTCTGCTTGCCGTGGGCGCGTCGGTGCGTCTCCCTCGCGTACCGAAGGGGACGCGGTTATGACGCGGCGCAGGTCCGCATCGGGCGTACCGCTGCGTACACTGCGTACGCAATCTACGCAGCGTACGCAATCTACGCAACGTACGCAATCTATGCAGTGTACTCAGCCTGTGCAGCGTACGCGGCGTACGCAACGTACGTAGCGTACGCTACACAGCTGTTTGCAATCACTCACCTATTTAAACGCCACTTTTCTCTCCTGTCTTCACCCGTTCAAAGTGTAATACTTTTTGGGTGTGCTGATTGCGTTATAATATCTTGAATTCCTTGTGTACCGACCTTTGCCTGTTTTTGACTACGATTCTCGCTACCTGCCTACGACCTCGGATCTGTTTACCCGTTTTGCTCCTATTCTGCCTGCCTTCGACCTCGGACACGTTTGACCTCGCTGCCTGCCTTTGCCCTTTTGATTACGGACTGTATACTGGACTTCTCTACAGTGCTTATCTGCATAGTAGGATCCTTCCTCTCTCCCTGACCCCGTGACAGACTGCACCTCAGCATTTTTAGTTAATTATATTGATCATCATGAAATAAAATCTTTAGCGTGATGACCAGTTTAACATTAATTTTTTAATATTTTTATGGACCATCTCCTTGTACTGGAAAGGTTAGATCTGTCTACTTTCTGGATGGCCAAGTTAAAAGCATATACTATAAAATTGGCTTAGGATGGGAGTATTGGTTAAAAAGGGAAGTATGTAACAGTCTCTAAAAGGTAGGATGCCACCTGGAAACGTTGAGGACATCTGAGCCAGTTTAGTCAAACAGTCCTGGGTTCTCACAAATATGCACAAAGGCTAAAGAGTCTAGAACTTCAAAGTTATTACTCCTATTTCCAGCCTTATGTCCAGTCCAGGTAGATATGAATACATACTGACAACAGGGCAGCATACCTGAATCATAAATGGGGCACCATGAATCATCTTTACATTAAGGAATTGTCGTCCATCAAGCAATAGATGCAGCAATCTCTTGCTGTAACAAATCAGAGGTAGTGGACAACCACAAGTGGTGACTTTCTCCAGAGGCTTCCAGATGTTGGTCCGCTGGTGAGGCAAACCCTAGATAGATCTTATGCCTATGGCTTCCAATTCACAAGTTTCAAAGTTTCTGTCAAGAAGGTATGCCCATGCCCAGCTACAGGGCATGATACATCTTCTACTTGATTAACTTTTCCCCTAGGGTACATTTTTCTTCCTACACCCCTCATTCCACCAGGGAGAGGAAGCAGAAGTCAAAGGCCTGCTTCCATTTTAGGAGATTGTTTAAACTGTTATTCTCTATGGCTCTTCAGACGACTGTTGAAACTGCTGAAAGTAAAGGAAGAACCCCACAGTCTGTCTTGGAACCATCAATCATAGCCTTAGTCAATGATGTCCCTCAACTTCATGCCACAATTGTTTTGGCTACTTCTATAAATCACTTAACACCCTCCTAGACAAAATCCCTTCCCACTTTCACTGCATAAAGTGTGCCAAAAGGGGCTGCAATGGCAGCAAAATGAATATTCAGAGGTTTCTTGTTTATTTTCATTGTTTTTCTTTGGGTAGATATCAGCTTGGGGCAAAAAAAAGGAAATGAACTACTGGTTGGGATATGTTATAAACCACCTAATGTTAAGAATGATAAGGAAGAACAGCTGTTAGAGCAAATTGAGAAAGCTGCACATCTGGATAACATGTTAATTATTGGAAATTTTAATTACCCTGACATAAATTGGGATAGTGGGACTAGTAGTTCTGCAAGGGGATACACTGTATGGCGGTGGACGCCCGTTTTAAAAGTGTTTAAGAGGTGATCACCGATCACCTACTAAACTTCAATGGTGTTGCTGAAATGCCTCGATCAAGAGGCATTCAGCAACACCAAACACACACCCCAGGACGGGCTGTGACTGCTCCGGAGGGTGATTTTCGCCAGCCGCAAGATGGCGGACGCCCTGTAAAAAAAACAATCAAGTAGGAAAAGTTAGCCAGAGGGTCTCCGGGGATGACCACACGTCTAATTTCCAATTAGAAAAATGCACACGTCCCAAATGTGGCTTTTTAGTTCCCAAAAAACAGACTAACCCATGCATGTGGGGTATCCCTGTACTCATGAGATATTTATGAACACATATTGGAGTGTCGTGTGACAGCGACATATACCAGGAGCTGTAAATTCATACATAAAGTAGGTGTGTGGGGAAAAATAAAAAAAATGCTGGTGGTAAAATGTGTGCACGCAAAGAAATACCCTGGGGTGTCTAGTTTTCAAAAATATATGGTTTTATTGGGCACAGTGAAATGGCATTTAAAATACCCTGGGGTGTCTAGTTTTCAAAAATATATGGTTTTATTGGGCACACTGAAATGGCCCGGCTCAAAGATGTACCAAATAGGGCACAGGCAGTGTATCACCAAATGCCAACATTGAAAATGCGCATGCCCCAAATGTGGCCCTTTCCCCCCCAAACAGGCTAATACATTCATGTGGGGTATCTCTGTACTCAGGAGATGTTACTGAACACACATAGGGGGGTGTTTTATGACAGTGACATATACCAGAACCTGTTAATTCATACCTGAAGTAAAACGTGTATGAAAAAAAATGCAAAAACATGACTACCACAAAGTTTGACAAAGACTGGTGGTAGAATTAGTGCATGAAAAGAGTTAAAATACTAGCATTTGAAATACCCTGGGGTGTCTAGTGTTCAAAAATATATGTGGTATGATGGGGTAAATTGCATTGGCCGGCTTCAAAGATACCCGAAATGGCACATGGGGGAAGAATTACCAGATTTGGAAAAAATGGTTTTGAAATAGCAAAAACGCTACCTGTACTTATTGCCCCATAACGTGCAGAAAAAAGCAAAAAAAAAAGGAAAAACATTGGGTATTTCTAAACTCAGGACGAACAGTAGAATCTATTTAGCAGGTTTTTTCATTAGCTTTTATAGATGGGTAAAAGATTTTTCAACTAAAAGTTAGAAAAAGTCATTTGTTTTCTAAAATTTTCACATTTTACACTTTTTTAATAGTAAATAATATGATACAATCAAAACAATGTCATCTAAAGAAAGCCCTTCTTGTCCTGAAAAAAACAATATATAATGTGTGTGGGTTCAGTAAACGGGAAAATGTTAAAAACGGCCATTGTCACGAAGGGTACAAAAAATGAAATCAGCCTTTGTCACGAAGGGGTTAAACACAGCCCATGCAATGCTAGTGGTTTTTTTTTTACATTGTTAAATCACATCCAGGCTATCTATGCAGCACATACATTTTACTATTAATTACATTGCAATTTTTGGGACACATTTACATTTCGGATTAATCGGCATGTGATTACTGAGTGGGCTTCCAAACCAAGTAAAAATCCTAGTAACAAGGTGTCTATGATGCCCGTTATGCAGAATAATGTAATAACTACAGTCAAAAGAACTAACATTTTTACTACATTATGAGAAGCTTCTGTGCACCATCTGTGAATGTTTTGTTGTTAAAGAACTCCATAATGCTTTTATGATGAATACCCTGGTATATATTTATCTTTGTAATATTTGGCTTTGCACAGTACCTCTTCCATAGAATCTAACACAAAATGTTTATTGATAAAACAAATCCACCCCCTGTAACATCTTGTAACCTCTTCCACAACAAGTGAGATTCATAAATCACCCGCAGTGCTGCAGTTTACTGGCTGATGAATTCTCCATGCACTTAGCACAAGCTACTAAACAGTCTAATCTCTGTGAAAATAATCCCTGTGATGCCATTTAGTTTCAAATGTGTTCTTTTTAATTTCTACATATTTATTCTTCCCTTCCTGAATTGCAGCTGATACAATGTTGATATTAAAGGGCGAGTTTATTGTGTGAGGCAGCTTCGCCAAAGGAGGTTCTTTAAAATGTAAAAAAAAACAATTTGCGCTATTGATTGATTGCTTGAAGTAGCCAATAGGTGGCAGGGAAGCATTCCCACTGAAATCAATGGGAGGGCTTCCCATCCATGTGCATAGGCTGAATGTATCTTTTGCATGGGAAATATCTGGGGGTGGGCAAAAAGTCAAATGCATATGTGGGAATTCTGCATTATACCTTTATGCATTTGCAAGGGAAACATCATGTAAATCATTTAAAAGGGCCTACTCAGTTATCACATGCATTAAAGTCCAAATAGTAGCTGGAGTGCTTATTTAAGCAGTGTCACATCATGTTGATGACCTGTTTTCTTTTACCAAGATATCTACAGGCATTTGAGTTAAAAGACATCACTATGTTTTAAAGACCATGGTGCTTGACCTTTGATGCATGGACACAACTCACTGCACTAAGGGTATTTGGTAAACCTTTTTCAGAAACACCCAGGCTACAATTTTCAAATCATCTAAAAATATTAATTATTAGTTAGAATTTCTGGAAAGAGAACAATTCAAATGACTCACTTTCCAACCAACAGGAAACCAGATGTCTCCTCTCAGGGGTGTAACAAGCAACCACAGGGCCCTGGTGCAAAAATTGCCACAGGACCCCCCAACTTTACCAAGCAACATCTCCCACAGTGCCACCTTTGCCCCAAAAAGCTTCTGAGTGGCTTTTCCTCAAGCAGCACATGTACTCATACACATTAACACATTCATTATACCACTTCATATCACCCCACTTACACACAAATACATACACATCCATGCTCACACAAAATTACACATCCATGCTCACAAACACACACAAATTAACGCAAAATTATAATTTACAAATTAATTTGCTACAACTATGTATATGGGTACAGAAACATACACAGCGAGCAATTGATTCAGTTAGAAAACTGGATTTATAATTATTCATTAATTTATATAGTGCCCTCATATTCTGCAGCTCTGTACAGTGAGTAAACAGAATATAACAAGAAGTGGATCACTTAACAATTTTGATTTACAGAGTACAGACACACAGATTTTGAGGGATTAACATCCATTGGGCCACACACATTGTCATATGATACAAAGGTTCTATTCCCCTATATAATCCCCTCAGCATAGCCCAAATGCAGTTTTGCCCATAAAAAGGCTCCACAGTGTTCCAACCCCCAGGTTGTAAGCAATTTGAACAGGTAACTGAGGACCAGCAGACTTTAGCCTTGAGTGGACCCTTTGTACTACCAACTGTAACGTGGGTGGCCTGATAGATTTTAACTTCTTAAAATCCTTAGATTTAAACCTTTTGTAAATTGATGCAAATGCATAACTGTTATTCCAGAAAAGTCTGCAGTATTTATGTATTATTATTGTGGCACTGGTTTATAATACTAAATATTTTCTCTGTTGAATAAAAAGCTAATCATTGGTGATTTTATAGTTGTTTCTAAAGTAGAGTTCCAGTTTTTAAGAGAAATAAAATGTCCTACTAAAAATCATTCCATCAGACAGTACCAAGGTTGCTTCTGAGTCATTATTCATGGTGCAGATGTCCCCAGAACAAGGTAGACTACACATTCCTTAAAGATACAAAGTATTGGAGCTAACAGAAGACACATTTTGTTAAGGTTGTCCTTAAACCAATTAAGGACAAAGCATTATGAGCGGGCTTTGTCGTGACGGAGTTAATGAAGCAGGGATCTATCCACTGGTACATTCAGGCGTTATTAATATCTTCTAGTATGTATTTAATGAAACCTCTGCTATTTCCCTTAATCTTTATATCCACATTTCCTAAATAAGTTTCATATTTTCACAATGCCCTAGTGTTCTACAACAGTGAGGTAACTCACAGGAATTCAGTAATCGACTAAAAGTCATAAAATAATCCTGCTTTTCAGTATAAACATTTTGGTATTTCAAGGCTAATTACCCCTCGTTTTCTATACCCAAACACTTACAAGTATATGGTATAGTTATGTAAATGTAGAATCCATATTCCCAGGCCGGGTTTTTGAAACGATATCCGTGGTTGTTAAAAAGTAGGTTAATTAGACCAAAACAATTTCAGTTACACAAAACTAGCCTGTCTGGAGATTTTTTAGGTGTGTGCGAGAAAATCAGCTGTTTTCACCTTGTGGTTAATCATTCCATCAGAATCAGCTTACCAGCGAGGTCACGCTTGAAGTGGTCGTCTGGAATCCAGTAGATCTCTCCATTGGAACGTTCACCATCAGCATGATGAGCCGGCATGCTCTGTTCTTTCTACTCCTGCTGCTCTTCTATGTGTTTTATTTAATCTTCGGGGCTTTTGTGTTCTCTGCCTTGGAGCAGCCCTACGAGGACCATCTCAGGTGGAAGGTAGAGTCCATGTGGTCTAAGTTCCTATCTGATCACCCGTGTATGTCAGAGGAGATGCTGCAGGACTTCTTGCGCAAGGCTCTGTTGGTCAAGAGCTTCGGAGTGTCTGCCATGCGTAATATCTCTGGTTACGAGATCAAATGGGATTTCGTGTCTTCTCTCTTCTTTGCTGGAACCACCCTCACCACCATTGGTCTGTATCAGTTCAAACAACTATCGATCAAAGTATTGCTGTATTGACTATGGATCAGATGCTTCCCTATGCACTGTATCCAGTTGAAAATGGGGGTGACACATTCTGGGTTTGCAGCCTCAGTCTATAGTCTAAAAAAATGAATGTTCCCGTTGACTATTCCCATTAAAACCACACATTGTTTTATTAGAACACTTAACATTGAGTGGAAGGCCATAGCTGGGTATTACCCCATAAAAAGATACCACTATCTCCTCGGTCTTTTTGTGAAGTGGTGTCTGGCATACTTCAGCCCAGAGAACAAGTCTAACCAGCTGGCCCAATACCACAGACTCAATGCATAACACCCAGCCCAGTGCAATGATGGCTGATACAAAGCTTCAAATTACAGCAGCCCGGTGTAATGTGACCTCAATTAACCTACCAGTGCTTCAAGTTACTCTATAAATTAAACCAGAGAGAGAAACTACTATACTAATAGTAAATGATAATTTAATTGACTTAAACTCTACTATAATTCACATAGCTTTGCTGATGATGTGTTTTCCAGCAAATGTAATGTTATATGGTCAAATGCCTTTAAAAACATAGAGCCAATTAACAGGTGAATAAATGAAACCTTTGGTGTAACCCAATCAAACTAAAGACACCAACCCTATTTCTCAGTGTAAACATTCCTTAATGAAACACATTCGATCTTTAGCATCATTTCAGAATATACCAGATGTTTAATTCAAGGTTCCAAGCATATATGGATTGGGTGTACACAGATTTCTTAATTAGTTGAAATATACTGTCTGCCTCCTCTGCTGCTGTTTTACATTACTTTTTTGAGTGGTTCTGAACCTGTGTTGCAATTTTGTAGTCCTCTCATGAACCAAACGCTGCATATCTATGATTTTGGCATGAACTTGTATTCAAGGGAGACAAACCATTCAGTATGCCCATGAAGACCAATCTTGCTTAGCTTTTACTTCATTGATTGCACAGAAGAGCCTCTAGACATTTGAACCATAACATAATTCCCATGCTGCTTACATGACAAATATGTGCAGTAAAACATTTTAAGAATACTGCTTCTTTTCTTAACTTAATTCACTCCATATTTTGTTCTATTGAAGTCAAAGCTTATCTCATTTCTTTTCTTTAGGCTATGGACATCCTTTTCCGATATCGGTGGGTGGAAAGGTATTTTGCTTGCTCTACTCCATCATTGGGATACCACTCACATTGTCCGTACTTTCTATTACTGCCCGGAACATGCTTATTTTGCTGCGGGATAAACCAATCCATAGCTTCCAACTTCATTTGAGTGTCTCCAAGAAAAAGCTTGAGTGGCTCCATGCTAGTGTTTTAATTGTCATCATTTCTTTCCTCTTCTTTTTCATTCCTGCGATCGTCTTTGATGCTATTGAGGGAAATTGGGGCTATCTGGATGCCTTGTATTTCTGCTTTATCTCTTTAACTACTGTCGGACTGGGAGATTATGTTCCCGGTGAACAGAGTGGACAAAAGATGCCAGCTCTTTACAAGCTGTTGGTTACCTGTAAGTATTTGTTGTACTCCAATTATCTACATTGGTAACATAAGTACACAATTGTTTGGAATGCATGCCCATGCCCATGCCCAACCTAGGAGAGGTTGAATAATTCTTACTTGCTGTCAAATTCTATTTAAATCCCAGCACTCCATGTCTTAAAGGCACAGTGCACCTTTTATTGCAGCGCAGATGAGGAGAGGGGTGGCTGGGTGTGCTGTCTTAGGGCAGCGTAGAAGGTAAATATGTTGGTGCACACAGATATGTATGGTCTGGGCAACCAGTTCTGGAAATGAGGGTAACCTAGCACAGTCTACCATTTATAACACATTCAGCCTCATGATGCTCTATATAATGCTATATAATGCTATAAACGTTTACCTAGTTCTGACAGTCGCACCTCCCAACATTTCAAACAACTAAAAAGATTAATTGTGTTTAAAAGGGGGTGTGAGGCTTTTCAGAGCCATTATCAAGATTTGTATGCACTTTTTTTTTGTCTATTGATAATTGAATAATTTATTCACATGCCTTCTGCTGTGACTTTTCCTAGAAAACATGGACAGAGGGATTTGAGTACATAAGACATACTGTAACTTCTTAAGATAGTGTCTTGGAGATATGCCTTGAAGAACCTTTTAATGAGCAAAGTCTGTGGTAGTCCCATTTTAGTTCTGGATAGACCATTTGGCAAGCTTTTAGAGAGGATACAACATATACTGTTCTGTACATGATGATGTCTTGACCAATTAGAGTTTTGTGCCAGCTAATGCTTTGCTTCTTGTGCTTATTAAATTTTAAAGTTTCAATGGCATAGAACCCACTCAAGCATTTTAACGTAAAAAAAATATTTTATTCAATTAGCGTTAGCATACAACTATTTTTTGGTTTAATTGGTGGTGCGGCAGTAATAGTAACAGCAGCAACATCGGGAGATAGGATTTTTGACATTTAACTGCAGCTGTTAGGCTTTTTGCTGTATTTTTTACTTTGTATATGCATTTATTATATAATAAAAAGATCATATATATATATATGCAACATATATAGAGTATATAAGCTTAGTTTTATTTTACAATTTTTCTGAGAATATAGCATTGCGTTGGACTTGTAGACCACCTCCTGCATTTCCTTTTGGGTTCCTGTCTATGCATTACATTTCAGTTTTAAAAATGTTCATAGTAGTACAGATTGGAGTTCAACAATAGCTGAATATTTACCTTCAGTATTCTCTGTATAAATAAGGAAAATGCATTTGTTTTGGTGTCTTGGAACATCTTAAAGGGCACGTGTTGCGTTTCAGATTACTGCTAATCCTAATTCTATATTAAACTTCAAAAATAACAAATCTGTCCTGCAGGATTCCAGGGTGCAGATGGATTCCAGCAGGCGCCTGGGTGCAGTACTCCTTTGGGAGCCCTACCTGTAACTAAAATTCATACACATACCAACACCTGCTTATTCAAACACCATACACTTACACATACATACACTCATTATCTTCCTACTTCTTCTCTCGCACCACTAACCCTGGCCTTAGTAATTATCTGCCTTGTGGGGAGCTAGCCAACAGTGCCTCATAGTTTTCTGGACTGACAAATTGCATGGTACAAAGTGTGGCACATGAGGATAAAACTTAATGTGCCTATCCTGCCGCCGGCTGTGTTTTCATCGTATGGCATTTGCCAGGGCAGCCTAGTCATCCCCAGTCTGGCCCGTGTGCTATCACCACACAATAACACACATACAGTTGCTAAAAGCATTCTCTTACACATGCTAACACCATACACTCGCACACACACACTACCTCCATACACTAATACATGTACGCTCTACCACAATACATTCGCACACATCCTCCAATGCCATAGACTAACACTCATACGAACACCATGTGCTCATTCATACACTCTCACGCTCTCTATCATCATCATCAGTGCCAGGCACGTTTAATTTGTACAATAAAAATTTTAAAAGGCAGGTGGCTGGAATTTGGAGACATTGTACCATATTGGCAACAAACTCCTAGTACTAAATTGTCCTACTTATGCGGGAAAGCTAATAAGTTATCAGTTACCATCAACTTTACATTCTCGTGTTTTCCAGGTTACTTAATACTAGGACTGGTTGCAGTGCTTCTTGTGGTAGAAATGTTGAAGAGCCTTCTAAACTGCAACCACTTCTTTGGTCTGTTCGTCCTTGGATGTGATGAGATGAGGAGAGATGAGGAAGCTGACCATTTTCTAAGCAATGACTTAGATGGATCATTTGTACAGAAACATGACGAGACAACCAGAAGAAGGGTCCCGCACTCCTTGTCTCCTTCAGCAGAAAAAAACTATGGGTCAATAAACACATCGTTAACGTGAAGGTTCTATTTATAGTATAAGCATTTTTTCTCCCAAGCGTATTTTGATTTGCAACAATAATTATGTTCCTCTAAATTATATTTTTTTCCACAGTAAACAACTCTTGGTGTCTTTCAGTATTACCTTTGGGTAACGCTTTTAATAAGTGTCTTACATCTTTCACATAACTTCACAGTAATTTACACATCTGAGTGCAATAAGAGACACCAACATTGTGGCCCCATCCTTTATAATTGTTACGTTTGTTTGCTTGTTTTATTGTCATGTTGACTCTTTTTTTTTTTTCTCTTTTGTGATGGGATTGCACCATTAACATTAAAATGCACACGAGTAAATGTTACTATAATCACATTAAAAATAGCATAACTATAACTGAAGTCTGGATTTGTTAGTTGCCATATCTAAATTGCAGGTTTCTATTTGGTTTTGTATTCACTAAAGGGAGAGTTTGCAGGAGAGATGTGGTTTTTAATGCTGTCACTTCACTATTCTTTACGAAGAGCCAATGCTGGCTGTTTTCTCCAGCTGAGCTATGTATAATTTAATCTGTAAGGAAGTTCTGAAGAAATTTTAGTAATCTGACTATACATTAATCAGGGTCTGTCAAGCTCTTCCTACAGCAAAACCTTCATGATGTATAGTGAAGTGTAGAGTCTGAATCACGACTCTCCTTTTAGTGAATAGACCAAATTGAGGTACAATATATAAAACTATGATTAACATAGTGTCAATAAGGTTGATCAGTTAAGTTAACCTCATGGATATCTGTTTACAACTAAACTGAAATTATAAAAAAATAAATTATTAAAGGGGTACGGTGCTTTGTTCACGGAAATCTTCTGTACTCACCGTGGATGAACTTACTTTAAACACTGGCTACCTTCATACGAAGGGAAGGATAGCTTATCCTTTGTTTTATTTTTTGTCCTGTGTATGCTTTTCCCACTCAGGTGCCCACTCGTACCTTCGGTCTAGTGAACTGCCTTTTTCGCATTGATGCGGCTTTACACCTTCTCACCTGTTACCTCCAGGAAAACTGAAATTGAGCTTGCCATTACTACAGAACAGTCAAATGTGTTTTCATTCCTTCTTGTCCATGTTAAAACTGGATATGCCACGGCTTAGTGCTAAGAGAATGTAGAAGGGGACTAAAAATTATTCAAGTGTTTGTGAAGACGCTGCTTGATTTTTCAACTTATAATTGTACTGCTTTGTATTATTGTATACATTTTTCCAAAAATTGCAATAAATGTACAATGAACATGCAGTTTCTTCGGAATGTCCATCTTTAATGACTGAGCATAATAAGTGTGACGTTTTACCTGTGAATCATGCAGATAAAGGTATAAATCATTGTATGATTTTATTAAAAGCTTATAAAAGTGCAGTGTTTAAGAAAGCGTATGTCCATGGTAACAAGGACTTTTCCTTATAGAATGGTATAAAACATGAAGTACTATTGTGAGATCTCTGAATATACAGGTTACACCATGTGTGATGGGGCTTAATTTGGGGTGCTTTAGGGCAAAAGTAAAAAATAGTATAAAAAAAGTGCAATATGAGATTTACCATAGCTATGTACAAATGCCTCTATTCTGAAAAATGATAGATTGTTGAGGAACAAAAGGTTTCTTGGCCTGATTTGGTAAGCGAGAACTTGGCTGGAGATCATGACAGTTGTAGATTATACCAGGAGAGCTCCCATATGGCTTCACTTCTAATGCCAAATGTCCCCCAGCCCCCACTAAAAAGTACAGGACTTTCGGTTGCAACTCTTTGCAGTCATGTGAAGGTAGGCTTAGTTGGAAGAAGCTACTTTGCTGGCATTAGGGTCTTTGTTAACATTTCTGGCCTTCATGCTGGCATGTTTCATTTAGGACTATTAAACAGCATAGGTTGGGAACACATTTTTATAAACTTTCCTTATCATAAAAGGTATTTTCATGGTTTGAAAAATGTACAGGAAAAGCCCCTACAATAGAAATGATGCAAGGTGGGGAATACGACTGTGATGGCTTCATTATAAAACAGTTGGTGCACATACAATATTATTGTTGGATATGTTTTTTTTTTTTCTTTACTGCTGTATTGCTAATGTAATGTGATACAGATTAATAGGGTAAGGTTTGTATTAATAACGTTGGTCTCATTAAAAATGTTCAGATATATAGTAGCCTTTAATCTGTTATACAATCAACCAAGAAACGTTTCAGCTCACGATGTGTTGGCAAAATAAATTCAATTAATGTTTCATTTCTCCAAAACTAGTGGCAAGTGATATCAATGCTAAATTCTCAAGAGGTTGATTATTAATGATAACTTACTGACTTGCGTTACTGTATTCCAGAGCTTTTTTTCATATTAATGCAATCTATTACATTGGCAATTTAATAAAACTCTGCATTTGGCAAATGATTTTGGGATGTGCTTTTTGGATAAAATGAGGGGGGAAAAAATATTTTATATAGCGCCATCTTATTCTGCAGCTCTGTACAATGCCTAGAAGGGCCTGCTCAAACAAGCTTACAATCTAGAGGGTGTCTGAATGTATTGTACTATTAGGGATAGACCATCCACATTAGTACATTTACATCTTAAGTCACAAGTATAGACAAACACAATGTGCTTAAGTTTACAACACAAGAACACAAACAATGACGAACTCTAATGTCTTTATTGGACCTCCTTTGACAGCAAGTGCTTCTGCTAGCTGCAGATCAGACCTGCACAACATTCAAGAGGAATTTTAGACCATTCAGCCTGATGCTTTACAGGACTTCTACTGGGTCATTTTGTCATCAAGCCCAAACAGTGCTGTCTAAAGGCAGGGGCACACTGGGCAGTTACATAGGAGCCCCAAGATGAATCACATTGCTGGCCTACTGAGAAATTTCCCAGTACGCCTTCTCACCGGAGGCTGGTCTTGAGGCCGGCCATCCGACAATAAGTGTGGCCAGTGGTGACTCTAGAAACAATATATAGGGGGGCACATAATGTACCACAGTCAAAATGGGGGGGGGGGCATTAATTTCCACCATTAAATCATACCACTGGAAAAAATGCGTGTGTGTGTGTATATATATATATATATATATATATATATACACACATATATATACATATATATATACACCATACAATTATAACATAAGGAAACATAGCATTACAGGTACAGATCAACTGAAAATCACATGTAAACTCAGCACTGAGGGTATAGATCAAATAAATACATGGAAACCGCACTGCAAGTAATGCCCAACTAAATATGACATACAAACTCTATATTTGCAGGTATAAATACATACATGTGCGGAAACATATCATAGCAGATATGGAATAACACAAAACCCAGCTTTGTGGCTATAGATCAATTGGAATTCACATAAAAACACAGGATTACAGGTATATAAAACCCTCTAAATTACAAGCATAGATCACAGGCTGCACAGCCCAAAGCCAACCCAAATTATATTACCCATCTTTGTCACTAAACAGCTTCCCATAGTCATCTTTGTCCCCAGTTTCCATCTTTGTCAGTAAACACTGTGTTACTACCATCACATAGCTGGTGCACCATCATCCTACCACTTAGTATTTAGAGCTCACACAATAAAACACAAAACAATTAAACAAAGCTCAGCTGGACATGAGGCAATGGATTCAACGTCGTTTTGTGTTAATAGGTTCATTCTACATTATCGTATTATTCTAAATGGTTGCATAATTGAGTTCTTGCATTTTTCCAGCATACCTGATATGGAGACCTAAGATTATGGGTAGCTATTTAGTGACAAAGATGCCTATGGGAAACTGGGGACAGAGTTTGTCCCAGCCTCCCACCGCCAACCCTGCCCTCAGTTTGTCAACTTACCTGACTGAAGACACACAGGGCGTGTCTGCTGGGTTCCCGCTGCCAAATTTGCTCCACCCACCTCCACCAAAGCTATTGAGCGGCGTCGGCTGACTCAATTCAATTTCAAATCGACGGGCTCGATGACCTTCATGGGCGATGCCAGACCCTTTCAGTGAGGTGGGTGGAGCAAGTTTGGCAGAGATCCACATCTAAGGAGACCTCTCAATCATGTAGTCCCATTCCGGGACTGTCCCGGGGAATCCGGGATGTGTGGTCACCCTAGTATGTGGTTTCAAATTCGGCGGGGGGGGGGAGCAACTGGGGGGCAAGGAATAACCTAAGGGGCAATGCCCCCCCTTGCCCCCTGTAGCGACGCCACTTTGTGTGACTGTGGCTGTAAAAGAGATCTGTGCAGATGGGCCCAATGGACCCGTGGTAGGGCCATCTCTATTTAGGGGCCTCTTGCCTGTGTTTGGCCGCTGGACTCAAAGCAGCTAGCCCCCCCTCCGGTTTTCCATTCAATGGACATATATATATATATTTCTGTTGATTATCCTCACTTCGCATCATGTTAAGACAGCCCTGCGCCCAAGGTAACAATATTGAGTGTATTAGACACTGAATGGTCACTGAATGAAAAAGATTTCTCAGTGGTGAAGTATTAATGATCCACCCAAAATTACAGAACAAGAATTAAATAATTTAGGTGGAACCTTCTGACCTTTTAAAATTAACAAAAATACTGCTGAGCAGCTACATTATTTTATTTGATCTACATTTTTAAAATAATCTAGCATGGCATTGATTTCCCTTACATTTTTTTACAGTGTTACAAACAATATAATCACAGAAATTAACCATATTTTGGTTGAACTCCATCTGGGTCCCTAGTTTTCAGAAATCTGAATAAAACCTGCAATTGTATTTTTGCTGGTTTAGTGGAGATGGCTATGGCTGCAAATAACAGAATTCAGAGGAAAGATCCTTTACATTTTAAAACTGGGGACAAGATTTGTCACTTGCTATGTACTTGCTATATGCATATTTAACTTTGGTGCTGCCCCATCCCATAGCGGTGCCATCAGCTGCCCCCTTGAAGCTGCCATCCTTATTGCTGGGCGTAACATCATATCTCAATGCTCCATTCTGGAGAATGTGAGGCACCAGTCGGAAAGAGACTGTGTTGATTTGGTGCGGTCTTTCTTAGTGTTAATAGGCCAGTTGAAGAGATCAATGATTTCCCTTTTAACTAGTCCATTGAGCAGTAGTGCCACAGTTGGCCTAGGCCAGAATAGATTCCTTGCACACTTTATGCCCCTTTCACAAATATTTATAAATTCAAAGGATGTGGAACAGTTAAAATAAATAAATAAATAAAATGTTGACAAACATAAAAGATTAAGAGTTTATTTCCCTAAACCAGAAACAATGTCGCTACAATAAATGCTCATTCAACCAAACAATGTGATTTTATTTTGGGGAACAATGAATAGGACTCTTCCATATGGGGGATTGGTATGATTTGTTTTTTACATGATAACCTATTCTGGAGAATTGTACAAATTTCATTGAAAAAGTGAAACATTTCACAAAATATTAATATAATGAGAGTACTGGTCTGATGATGTAGGGCTAATGCAGAGCATTTAAGAATCCTCTACTAGCAGGATTCAGGGTAAGAAAAGACTGTTTTCAGTATAAACTCACACAGATTGCAGATACATTGTGCTAGGTAATTCACACTTTCTGCATTTTGGTCCCATGAACATAACACGTTTTATAATATTATTACTAATACTAATCTAATGGTCTACACACTTGGCACCGTGTATTGGGGTCTGCATTGTGGTCACAGAGGGAGATGATCAGGTGATATCAGAAGGAGAAAAGGTGGGGGATGAAGAAAGCTTGTTAATGCATGTGTCATGTCTGTTTAAATACTTGTAGAAAGCGATGCGATGTTTATAGTGTAGTGTTAGTGTACACACAGTCACGTGTTTATCCTTTAGGAACGGTCTCTAGATCCTGGGTATGAATGCGGAACCGGTTCTACCCCATAGCTCTGGCTGTGACAGTGGTACGCAGGTAGAGCGCCCTCTGGTGGTGATGCTCACACCTGCAGCCAGAAGTTCTCTCCTTGTGAGTGACAGAGGCTTGCAAGGGGGTTATGCGGAGATGTGAAGGCGTCCTACACAGACGGGATCGGTGGCGGAGCTGCAGCAAGGACGGCATCAGGACCGGAACGAATAGCGGAGGGAGACATAACCAAGCTGGAGGGGCAGTAGAGAGCTGAGCAGGGGCAGAACTTGGGGAGCTGACTCTGTATATAGGACAGCCGTAGATCGGAGTTGTGGAAGGTATCAGCAGCGCGCAGAACACTCTACTAAAGCTGAACCTTAGAGAGCAGAGGCCGCTGGAATCGATCAGGACCCGAAGAGCTGCGGGATCAGGACAGTCCGGAGACAGAGAGATCAGCACCAGGGACAGCGGGGTCACTGAGAACATTGCAGAACACACCGGGGGCAACTGTGCCGGGCATAACTACATCTCCCATCTCTGTATGGATGTCAAGGTGGCCCCCAACGGGGTGGCAACGATTGAAGACAGGATCTTAAGGATCACAGGATACTATGGGTACTACCCGGGCTACTCCAGCCAGAAACGTAAGGCAACCGACTTGTCTATTCGGAGATATAGAACTCGAATAATTATATATAGAGAGAGACCATACGGTGGGGTGGAACAGAATTTGCAAGTTTGTGTGAGTAAAGCATTAAAGATTTACCCTCTGAGGGGGATAAATAGGAGGGTAGACACTGTGTCTATATCCATGTATACATAGAGCGTGTGGTTCTACATACATGTAGCATGTTAGAATGCAGCTGGGTATGATTTCTGTGTAACAGGGCAGTTATTATTTGCATGTAGGATGGGGGTTGTTCAGATGCTCAGCCATAGAAACTGGCAGCGGCTTGTTTGCTGGTTCTGTGGATGGTGCCGGTAATGTTACGGCTGGAGAGAGGAAAGGAATCCCGTGGGGAGGGAGGGAGGGCTGCGGTCCCCTTGGGGGGAGTCAGGAGCTCCAGTCTTCTCCATTTATCTATAAGATCCAGGCTTTCTTTCTAGGTTACTATAGAACACACAGGTTATCTAGAAGACTCATATCATGGAAGAAGTCTTCCTGGTATAAAACAAAACTAAGCAATTGGGCCATAAACTTTAACAAACAGAGTGTTATTATCCTGTGTTAAATGCATGTATTATATATGTCGCACATTTAACAGACTGTCACACATACATACAATTTACACCATTATATATTTTCATTATCATAGTATATATAACCCGTATACCATATTGGAATAAGTGGTAAGACATCATTGCTCTTAGCCTATGTTGCATATTGTTATATTTTTTTAAATTAACTGTATTTTTGCTTTTAATGGTCACAGTAGAAAACCTAATTGACTTTGTTTTCCTGCCCCGGTTGTTAATCCTATATTATCTTTTTACATCGGCATTATTAAATTAACACTTACATTTGGGATGCACTTTAATGATTTAGATCTATAAAATTGAATTACTTTTCAAGAAAATATTCTGAAATGAACAGAACATTCAAAGTTTAAATAAATTAACATATCAATACCATATATCATCAATATTGAACTATGTATACATAAAAAATGTCAATCATAAGGAAAACAGATTTAAAAAATTGCTGCAAATCTACTATTGGTGGAAAAAAACAAAAAAAAAAGTTTTCAATATAGTCGGTATTCTTTCAAAATAATGTGCTGTTTTATGAATGTGTTCATCCTACACTGTGCAGCTGATATAACACCTAAGAATACATGAATAATAATAGAGTTATTTTATATGTGTGATATCCAGAGTAAGATTTATTGCAGAAAGGTTAATGCTGATGGAAGAATCTGAAAGCATATGTTTCATAAACTGTATATAACTATAACCTCCACTATAAGTAAACCAGGCAATATAGAGCTGATTTTTTGTTAACTGAAATGAAAATCATACGACCAATTACACGTATTGTTTTGACTAATATGATGAATGTTTGGGATAATTGTAATACACGTGCCGTGTCGGGGCACCTTGCCAGGTCCAAAAACAGTGGTGTCATTGTATTATGGACAGAAGCCAGCAGTCAGAAACGTTACTATATACAATTTTGCAGTTTGCTGTTTAGGATGAATATGAAGCGGCCTCAGTGTTTTAGATAGTCTTAACTTAAATCAATGCTACTTTAGTGTTCTAGGTATAATTTGACACTCAGTATAAGATGAAAATGCAAAACACTACATTTCAAGAGCAAGCAGAAGTACTTGACTTTCAGCTTGAACATTCTAACTTGTCAATTTGTACATGCCACTGCAGGATGCCTACAAAAACCCCAGCATTCAAATCCTCATGGTATATAGGAGTTTCCAAAATATTGAATAACTAATAACGTTATAGCTGCATGAACGATCAAGGAAAAAAGCCCGCAGAAGTAGCAAAAATTATGAGCATAATGGCTAGGAGAATCAATATTAGAAGTAAGCTGGAAAGTGGAGTTTGCCAAGAGCTCCGCTATCCTATTTATACCTGGAATTTAGAAAAGGAGACTATTTTTTGGAATTTTTAGGTGTATTTACTGGACTGGGCATTCACAGTTGAACATCTATTTTTGCATGCGGCAAAAGTATAAAAACACATGTGAATTTGCCCATATCCATGTAATTTGGCCCCAACTGGCCTTAAAGTACAATGCCTGCCTAATAAATCCCAGTCTGACCTTGATGTATAGTCATTGTTGGAAACGTCACTGCAGTTAGCCCTTCTGTTGCAATGTTTCATATATTATATATATATATTAAATAGTGTTCACATGAATAAAATACGTTTTTAAAATGTAACAACTAAAGATAAGTTTCAGGGATGCGGGTGCCCAGGAGTAGGAGTCCATGTGCAGGGACAGGATAGGGCTAAGTACTCGGCTAGAGACTTGATGTGTTGAGTTGCAGGCGGCTGTCTGCTATAGACTTTTCTTTTGGCGTCATCCATAGACACAACTGGAAGAAGCATTGAGTCTCAGAACAGGCTCAAAACAGCGGTCTGTAGAGCAGGCAGGTAAGAATGAGCAGATGGCAACGATGTCTGAGGAACAATAGCACAAAACCAAAGGATGATTCGAAACACCAAGAGGTCAGAGTCCAGATAATCAGAATCACTACAGTACAAAGGGCAAACCAGGGCACTGTCATGCCAGAAGTAAAAACCAGACAATCAGCTATGGTATAGTAATCAATGGGATCAGCAAGCAAGGCCAGGATCGCCAATGCTCTACCATGGAAGCTAGGAGCATGTCCGTGTTATAAATGCAGCATTGTGTCTTATCTCCATATGATGGTCCCATTGGAGGACACAATGAGGTCTGGTGACACATGAGGAGGGTGAACACAGGATAAGGTTACAGAAGTTGGTGCCGTGCCACAGAGTAAGTTGAAAAAGACAGACTTGGCCAGGATTCTGTAGGAGCTTTGCTTTGGAGGTTTGATGGGTTCATTGCAGTATTAAATCAGAGATTTTGGTTGTTGTAGTGAGCTGAGGACAGCACTGATCTGCAAACTGTGCTTAGGAGCCAGTGCGTCTTCTCCAGATGATGCCTAGGTGTCAGAGGGAATGAATGTCAAGCTAGTGATTAATGGCTTGCTAATCATGCGGCATGAATAGGGCATCTGTTTTTGAGCTGACAGTCAGGATGAACTTTTTGAGGTCTGACGGGGCAAAAGCTAATATAATTACATAGCCAGAGAGGGGACCTCTAGGCCTGCTGATGCGTGACTGTACTGCACAGCGTGGCACCAAGGCAGAGAGAAGATGCAGTCGTAGCCCTGAATTTATGGGGATTTTGACTGCGGGCTTGGTGGCTGCCAGTGTTTCATAAGTAACACACCAACTTGGACTGAGTCACCAACTTAAAATGAGTCACTTATCAGGTCAGAGAAGGGGATATAGTGTTTGTTCTGTTTAATGATCTACATAACACGCAAATAAGGTATGAAAGAGAAATAGAAGTTTCCTCTGGGTAATGTGAAAAGATACATTCCTAGGTACCAACTAACATGTTAGAAACTGTTAAAAACTGTTTTACCAGATTCTCAGACTCTATATCTGCTTTGTGGTGATGTCAATGGTCATGGCACTCTTTGAGCTTAACAATTTTTAGGTCAAGTCAATATACTGGGCTAAGAGTTCAATGCACTTTCAGTGCATTAAAGGTGATCAAGGACAGCCTTGTATTTTACACACATGGGAAAAAGAAAGTATCCTTGACAATGTTCCCCCGTTGATTTGATTTGTGAAAAAGGTGTCTATATTATATAGTATCCAAACTCCACTTTACCCTGTAGATGCTTCGTTTGACATCCGTTGACTGAAGAGTTGTTTGAGAGTTGTTTGAAGCGGTTTCTGGCTCGTTTTTTGAATAAACAGCCAGAAGACAATGAACCAACCAGCAGCGGCCAGAACAACGTGCCCGATCCCTACAATTTACCATCACAATGGGACCTGGAGCAGGCTGATACCACCAAGCTGCCCACATGGTTTGGTAGGTTTATCTGCGGCAGGTGTCCTATGATAGCATCATTCAGTCCCGTGGACCCTGTGCACTGGATTGTTAATATGGACAGAGCCCTCTACCTTCAAGGATGGCAGGCAGAGCCATTCCTAACACCAGCTAACGTCATCTTTCTTCACTTGGTGTGTACAGAGGCCATCTCCTGCTGCCTGGTCAGCAAGCAGGAGTTAAAGGCAGCTCTCATGACCTGCCTGCACATGTTCTATTCTTACACGGGTGCGGAGACATCATACCCCGGCAGGCTCTTCCTTATTTAATAACATTATGACTTTCAAGTTGTTTTCACATTTTTTAAACAGCACTATTTATTTAATTTCTAGCAGTGGATTTTCATCACTGCAACACTCTAATTGTTTTTTGCTTTTCTTCAGTAATTCCATCAGTAGATTGTCATTAGTAAATTATACATGAAACCAGTCAAGAAGCTATATTAAAGGACTAATATAGTCAATTGGTATTTTGTTAGCTCCATTCAAGTTAATTTTCAGAAACTATTGAAGTCAGGGACACATTGTTAGCAACAGTTGATGACTGAATAAAAATGCATGGGGGATGAAATCTGCTTCTTGGGAGGAAACATTGGACGCACATGAACACATGCCCCTGATCAAGAATAAATGGTGCTACCTATTAGGAGGCGTGTACTTGGTGGGAGTTAAATCCAGTAATTGATAATATACCAGTATTAATAGATTTAATAATCCATTTTTTCACATTTTTCTTTTTAAGCAAGTCTCTCAAAATTCCGATAATACGCACAAATAAATGCTCAGACTCATGCCACGACTGGCAATCCAACACACTGGCCGACGACACCCCACACTCACCTGAGCTGATACTCCAGCAGCAGACTGGGTGGCTGCCGGCTGGATCTTCCAGGCCACACACAACGTGTGCTTGCAAATGTAATGCACGAACTCTCATGCGTGTATATGCAGCAGCCGGCCGCACTTATGTCATTTAGGCTAGGTTTCCACTTGGGTTTTTGTCCTGCGTTTTTTTCTTGATGAAAAACGCCAGGAAAAACGCCAAGAAAACTGCCACTGCATTTACCTGCGTTTTGGCGTTTTTTCTGGAGTTTTTTCTGGCGTTTTAGCCTTTCTGTGGAAATTGCTTTTTTTGACCTTAGGCAGTTTTTCCAGCCTTTACAAGTTAGAAGTTTCACCCAGCTAAAAGGGATTGGGATAAATGGCAAGTATCTGCCCTCTCCTGATGTCATTTACTTGGTAGACCCTTTTGTCTCTTTTCTGTGGTTTGTAAGGCGTGCTTTATTCCGAATGTCTGCTCCTCTGGGAAGATTGGCCCCAAATGATGGTGCAAATTGTTTGCTGTTGCTTTTGGCACGCAGGATCCGGTCGCGTATGTTTGTTTGTAATGGCATGTTTGTTCCAAATGGTGTAAAATTCAATATGAACAAGTCCAGGACTTTGTTTTGTGTGAAACAGTTTGTTTTCAGCCTATTTCTCGTAGGACACACAGATACTGGGTCCATCCTCTGCATTGTAACTGTGGAAAAAACGCCATAAAAAACGCCAAGGCAATAAACCCACATGGCTTTTTCATGGCGTTTTTTCTCTCCCATAGACTTCTATTGGAGAAAAACGCCAAGATTTCTTGCAAAAAACGCCAGTGTCAACATGCTGCGATTTTGAAAAACTGCCACAGAGCCCAAAAAAGCAGAAAAACGCCAAAGAGGACTGAAAAAACGCCAAACAGAAAAACGCCAAGTGGATATGGCATTTTGCGATTTCCTATTGAAGAACAGCTAACATCTGGCTGCAGCTGTTTTTCACTAAAAAAACGCCAGGTGGCGCTATTGGCGTTTTAGCAAAAAAAAAACAAGTGGAAATCTAGCCTAAAAGATCACTGCCCTTCTTGGGCTACTTCTACTCCACTGCCCTTTTAACAGAGCGAATAGGCAGATTCTTGAAAGTTAATTGGCATGGTATATCTTCAAGTTTAAGGCAGCTGGAGGTAATTTGCTGCTTTATTGTGTATCTATTACTGCTCTATAGGATTTAAATTAAATGTGTGCTCTTTTTACTAGTGCATTGTAACTGAAATTGTGTCATGAATAAAATTGGCTTAGTTTGATCCAGAGCTTCCAGGACAACTGATATTAGAACAGTTTGTTAAAAATCGGAATTGATGTAATCATACCTGGGAACTCTCCAGTAAATTTACAAATGACTCAATCAGTATATCCACTCTTTCCACAATGGGTTGTGCTCGTTTTTAAAAGGTAGAACATGGCAAAATAAGTGTTTAACCAACCTACTTCATAGATAACATTAGAAGATGAATAGACGACCTGCATTGTTATTCAGTCTAGACTTTATCACTCAATCACCTTTCATGTAGCATGACATGACTTGCAGGTCCTTGCTTCAATGTGAAGACTATCCAATGCATGACAAAGCTCCGTAGGCTCATCAAAATCAACAACCTTCTCTCTTCATATTTGCGCTGACATAATGACATCTTACAACATGCAGGGATTTACGATTCCAGAGAGTGTTTTGACAGCTTTACAACAAACCCCAACCATGATAAACCGTATTGATTGATGAGTTCTTTGGTTTGACCAAATATAACCAACACTTTAAAAGAACCATCATCATATTAAATGCAAGACATACTGGTAAAATGTCACACTGATCTTCTTTTTGATCCGCAAATTCAACATGTGTCACAGGGATTTTAGCAGCTTCTTCCATTGCGGTCTTTGGTATCTGCCAATATTTCTTATGAAGGTAATCAATTTCCATTTGAGAAACAAATTACACAGGCAGAAAACAGCCTTTTCCTATGGCATGTACATGAAATACCAAAGCTCTTTTGTCTTTTGCATATGAATAGCCACTACAATGTTATCATTAAATAGGTAGTTAAAGAAGAAGGGTCATATTTTAGGTAGATATACAAGTTCCTTTTTGATCTGGCAAATTCCATATCTGTGTCTTCATGGGAAGCGTACGACTTCATATTTGGCAGGGTAGATATCTAAATCCTCCTTAAAGAATGAAATTAGGAGGTATTAAGAACAGAGGGAAGATCTGGTCTGAAGCTGAGAGGATAGTGAAGGTGAAATTACAACAATAATGGGATACAGTAAGAATTATATGGTGCTTGATGGGTAAAGCATGGTATGAGAGAAGGGAGGCGGTGAAGAATCAGACATATAGGACAAACAGATTATAACAATAGATGATTGCGGGAAGACAGTATAGTCATCATATCTTAAGTGGGTTAGGTAGAAAAATGTTGACTTGACAAAGAATAAAGGACAATAAAAGAGTTCTGAAGACCATACAAACAGTATTTTGCCACCGCAAAAAAACAGCAACAGTTTAACAGCAGTATGATGTATTGCAGGATACACGATAAAGGACGGAATCAGGACATAAAATGGATCAATATACTATCAATTAAAGAAAGTGGTGCCAAATCCATACCAACGAGCACATGTAGCTGCAGGCTATTGCAAATAGGCATTCTAAAGTTTGAAAACTGGTAAATCAGATCCATTTGCTGCGGCTCAACACTAACAGAACAACAATGAGAAGACCGACATAACATCAGATCCCAGGATATTGTAGAGAACTTTGTATAAATCCCTTTGCAATTATTGACCTTGTAAAAGAACCAATTTCTGATAGCATTAACATTATATTGTATGTTTGCCATTACTCACACCTGTTATGAATCATTAACCCCTTCATAAATGAATCAAAACCAAATGTGCATCCTCTCAAACATTTCCTGGAAAAGCAACCAAGGACACTGATATTATTTGGTATCATATCATGCTTTTATTTTGTACAAGTAACGTTTGCTAATTATGACACACTGTTTCCTCTGCCCCATCCATATTTTAGACAAATGGAAACAATAAACCTATTCCAGAACACATTTGTTGTACAGCTTAACAATGGTGCAACTATCACTGCTGTGATGCAACAGGCATTTATATACTGTTGGTGATATTATATAAACTACTTCAAAGCTGGAGTTCTAGGAAACTACTAAAGAACTATTTGGTAATCCCTACCAGATTTAAAGACAATACATTAAAGACCCAATATTCAGATATCAAACTGGAACTGTAAATCCAATGCACTCCTAATTACAAGCATATTGTACCAGTTGCTCCACCAGTACTGGAGTTACAAATATACAATGCAAGGGTAATCATGAGGATTGTGGGTACCTTAATGTAGATTTGGCTTTGCTCTAGACCCAGAGTTGGATGCTGCTAAACCCTACATAGCCACTAATTAAGCATATATGCATATGACATTGGCAGTCACACTAACTCTGGCTTCGTTTCTTTCTTAGAAAGCAAGGCAATAGAAACATAATTTGCCTTGGACGCTGGAAACCTTAGGGCTCCTCCTAGCCCCTTGCACAATATAGTTAGATTGCAATAATCTATTGTGTATGTTGAACTTCCACACTAGATTAGCTAATTACAATTTAATTGGTACATTTATACATTCAATTTTGAGATAATCTAGTAGTCACCTTAATGTATATCATACTATAGTGCATACAATACTTTCAAAATGGAGAGGATTTTCGAGCGCATGCCTCCAAGAAATCACAACTCAAAGTACTTTGTGAATATGATTTAAGGTAGAGGTTTTGGCACATATTTATGTGATTGTGAGTATTAAATTATCAGCAAATTTAGTTGTAGAGTGATTCAATTGCATTCCAAACAAGATCCATTCCCTGAATGCCCCTTGGAGAATATGTACAAGGTTATCTGATTTATTTTGGTACCTCTCACTGCTTGATGTAATTCCTTATTGCATAATTAAATAGGAAATTAAACTCTAGTCATTTGAAGAGAGACACATTTAAAGTGCTTACAGACACAAATAAATCCCTACCTATCTACATTGAGCAGGTGAGAGGGTAAAGGAGGGAGTATGGATGCGTAGGTGTTTGTGTGTTAACATGAATGTGTACGTGTATGTGAGCAGGGTCGGCCCAAGGCATAATGCTGCCTGGGGTGAAGTTTAAAATGTTGCCCCCCCCATTATTTACCCTTCCTCTCCATTCCTCCCTCCCTCCCTATTATCTACCCTTAGTCTCCCTCCCTATTATCTACCCTTATTCTCCCTCCCTATTATCTACCCTTATTCTCCCTCCCTCCCTATTATCTACCCTTACTCCCCCCCTTTGTACTTACCTTTCAGCAGTCCTTCTGGGAGTCTCCCTGCCGGGTCTCGGTGCCGGCTTGTAATGCTGGGCGCCGGAAATGGCAGTGGCGTCGGCAGGGGGGGCCAGAGGGGGCCATGGCCCCCCCTACATTATGCTGTGCCCCCCAGTATGCCCCCCCAATTGACCGGGACATTTCCCGGTGTGCCGGCACATTGAGCCGAAATTGCAGCCGATGCGGCTGACAGTTTCAAAGCGGCTGTAAAACCGAAGCGGTTTTACAGCGCTTTGAAACTGTCAGCCGCCGACCACTTAATGGCTTGCCGGCATGCCGATCATTGAGGCTCTTCGTCCCGCCCCTTTGAAGATGCTCAAGGGGGCGGGCACTTACGGAACAGATGCTGTGACAGGGAGCATGCGGTAGAAGAGCAAGAGCAGCGGAAAAACGAAGACCTTCAAAAAAGTAATTATTTCATTTAAAAAAATAGTTGATAAGCAGAAGGGTCTTCAAATGTCATTTCAATTTAGAAGGAGAACCCCCATTAAATATGTTTGGGTATTTTGTTAAAAATGCCGTTATTTAAGATTTGTGTTATTAGAAGTAATGCACTAGAGTAAGTACGCCAGATCTCACTGGAGGAGGCACATTAACAAAAGCTTTACTGAAGGAGGGACATTAACAAGGGGGGGGGCTGCCTTGAGAAAATTAAATACAAAAAGATGGTGGCTGGCAGGCTGGGGAGGGGGGCTGGCTGGGGGCATCAAATAAACCAATACACAAGGGAGGGGGGCTGGCTGGGGGCATCAAATAAATCAATACACAAGGGAAGGGGGCTGGCTGGGGGCATCAAATAAATCAATACACAAGGGAGGGGGGCTGGCTGGGGGCATCAAATAAATCAATACACAAGGGAGGGGGGCTGGCTGGGGGCATCAGATAAATCAATACACAAGGGTGTATAGCAAAAATACACAAAGGAGGGTGGCTGGGGGGGCACAAATACACAAGGGGCAATACACACAAACAACAGAGCAATGTGGAAAGCATTTTTATACTAGTAGTAGTAGTATATAATTAATAATATTAGTAGGTTATCCCATCCTGATGTGGGGGTCCATGTGGCAGCAGAGCCTTCCCTGGGGTATGTATTTGGGTGTCAGTGTGGCAGACCCTGTCCTGATATGTGTTTGGTCATCTGTTTCCTGGCACTTTACTTGCTGTAGAGGGTTAAATAGAACTTTGTAATTTTTATTTATCCAGATTTTGTGGTCACTTCAGAGGACAAAACTTTCTAGGCCTAGAAATCAGTGAGAGGAAAAGTAAAGGTTTTGTGTTATTTACTCTTATTTCAATCTGAATATATTATTAAAAGTTAGATGTTGGTTCAGAGTTTGTGAAACTCAATTCTTGATTTTATTATAGAGGACGCTATTTCCCTTTGGTTTCACAGACCAAGTGCTACTCAGCTTAGTTATATGCAGCTGTATGCATTTTGTTATCTGTGATGAGGTGTTCATTTGGTGATGCAGTGCCAAGATGGTTGTGTTGCATTAATGGCTAAAAGTTTTGTGACTTTTTTGATTTCTGGGATTTTAATAATGTGATAAAAAAGAATGATTTATAGTTGTTTGGATGTCATATAGTGTGTCAAATTCTGTTGATCTGTATCGGCTAAGTTTCCATACATTATTTATGTATACCTGCAAATACAGTTTTTTTTTACTCTTATTCAGTTGCATGTGCTCTTTCCATATGTTGTTTATTTGAGCTATACCTGAACTACAGGGTGTAAGTAAAAGAGCGGTATGGTCAGGGCCGGCCCTATAATGGGGCAGACTGGGGCAATTGCCCCAGGCGGCACTTTAGAAGGGGCGGCACTTTGCCGCCCCAAGCATTTTTTTTTTTTTGTTTTTTTTTTTTGAAGCGGAGGGGAGAGAGAGAGAGGGGCACCGAGTGGTTTTCGCTTACCCGCTCGGCGCCCCTCTCTCTCTCTCCTCTGCGGCGAGTCTCCCTGTTTGGTCCCGGTGCCGGCTTGTAATGCAGAGCGCCAGAAGTGACGTCAATTTCCGGCACCGTGGCAGAGCAGGTAGACTCGCCGCAGGACTGTTTAAAGGTAAGTACCGGGGGGGGGATCGTAGATTATGGCGTTGGCGAAGTTTAAAACCCCCCCCCGGCGTCGGCGCGGGGGGGGGGTCGCGGCGGCGTCGTTTTAAACTTCGCCCCCCTGGCGTTGGCGGGGGGTGGGGGGCTTTTGGGCGTTTTAAACTTTGCCCCCCCCGGCGTCGGCGGGGGGGGGCGGCGTTTTAAACTTCGCCCCAGGCGGCGTTAAGTCTTCGGCCGGCCCTGGGTATGGTTTAGTGAATGAGGGGAGAAAGGGACTCTGGGGATGGTTACAGGGGAGAGGACCTCTCAATGTCACGGTGCAGGACTGACTGACGGTCTTCCCCTAATCTGCAGTCAGTGTGGCAAATAGATATTTTTGGTGTAGTAGCGGAGGGAGTGATTGCATGCAAGGGAGTGTTGAGCGGGGCCCAAGGAAATGCTTGGGTAGGGTCCAATTTTTTCACTATAAAATATATTGGCAGCAGGTTCTAATATTTATATATATATTGGCAACAGGGGCAAATATTTATATATGTTTTGGCAGCAGGGGCTAATATTTACTTATATATTGGCAGCAGGGTCTAATATTTATTTATATATTGACAGCAGTGTTTAATATTTATATATATTGGCTGCAAGGGCTAATATTAATATATATAGGAAGCAGGGACTAATAATATATATATCGGCAGCAGTGGCTAATATTAATATATATCGGCAGCAGGGGCTAATATATATTGGCAGCAGGAGCTAATATTAATATTTATTGGCAGCAGGGTCTAGTATTTATATTCATATTGGTAGCAGGGTATAGTATATATATATATATATAAATATATATATATATATATATATCGGCAGCAGGGGCTAATATTAATATATATTGGCTGCAAGGACTAATAATATATATTGGCAGTAGGGGCTAATAATATATATTGGCTGCAGGGGCTAATTATATATATTGGCTGCAGGGGCTAATTATATATATTGGCTGCAGGGACTAATAATATATATTGGCAGTAGGGACTAATAATATATCGGCAGTATGGGCTAATATTAATATATATTGGCAGCAGGGTATAATTTTTATGTATATCGGCAGCATGGTATAATATAGGTATATATCCGCAGCAGGGGCTAATATCAATATATATCCGCAGCAGGGGTTAATATTAATATATATCAGAAGCAGGGTGTAATATTTCTATACATCGGCAGCAGGTTCTAATATTTATATATATTGTCAGCAGGGGCTAATATTAAAGAATGAAAAATAACTGCCGGTTTAGCTGTTATTTTGAAATCATATTTCAATCACGGTCTTTAATTCAAAGAGATAAGTGCATATTATGTAGTTAAAAATGCACGTCTAACGTGTGTGTGTGTGTATATATATATATATATATATATATACCCCCTAAATATGAAAGCTGGAGATGCCACTGCGGAAATGATGTCATCTTCCGGCGCTCAGCATTACAAGCCGGCACCGAGACCGAGCTAGAGGGCTCGCAGAGGAGAGGGGCGCCGAGTGGGTACTGACAACCTGGTAAACGAAAACCACTCGGCGCCCTCTCTCTCCTCCGTTTAAAAAAAAAAAAAAAAAAAAAAAAAAAAAAAAGGGCTTGGGGCAGCAAAGTGCCGCCTGGAGCAATTGCCCCACTCTGCTCCATGGTAGGGCCGGCCCTGTATGTGAGCATGAATGTGTAATTATTTATGTAAGTTGCGTGAGAAGAATTGTGTGTTAGTGAGGGTATGTTAGTGTAAGTATGTGTAAGCATGTGTATCTGTATTAGCGTGAGTGTGTAAGTTTGTGTAAGTGTGTGCACATATGTGTGTGAATGTTGGGAGGGGGAGGCAAGAGGCTAATGGGGCCACTTGGCTTTACTTGCGCCCCTGGGCCAGAAAGCGCCAGCCCTTCCCTGCTAGCAAATCTGAAAGAAAGGCTGATCTGGTCCTTGTTCATAGTTCAATGAGTGAGGTCAATCTCAAGAACTCCCACTGATTTAAATATGATTTATACAGGTCCATCCAAGCTATTCCTGGAGCAGAAGCCTGATGAGATAAGCCTTTCACAATGCAAAGTAAAGTCAGTCAGAGGCATTTACGACTCTCTTGCCAACTTACTTTCTAGTAAACTCCTAGTTTACTAGTGCAAGACGACCATGTGACTTCCAGCTTGGGCACACGACAGCATCGTCAATGTGTGGTAAACGGGTCTTAGAAATGCAGAAACTTAGTAAGTGGCTACCACTAGATTTGCGCATGCTCTAGCTATTTTCACACATTTCACCCTTAATTCTTAGTTTCAGGTTTAATACTAATGGGCGTTTTGGTAAAACGTGGCTCTGTAATACTAATCTATGTAGTGCTACTCATCTTGACTTCTATAACGTAGGAAATTCCATGAGTCCATGCTAGTAGCTACCTGTATCAGGCAAGTAGTCTGACTGATTTGTACCCTGTAGCATATCTGGTTCTAAGAAAGGTCCATCCAAACAGTCCTGCAGAATTTCAATAAAAGAGCTTAAGTTTGGTGATATACAGTGGTCTGTACTATTTTTTGGCCCTTTCACTTCCAATTGACAAGGTCTCCTTGCATTTTATATTTGTATACGTTAATAGTACAAGGTGTTGGCCTATGCTTATGACATAATCCTAATGAAAGTCATTGTATATTGTCATTAATAAAACTGGGTGGATATGCGCTATTTTGGCAGGTAAAAGAATATAACCACTTCTGGCTAGGTTCTATGACAATACATTTATTTTCATATACGGTAGTTCTAGGGAGAAACATAGACCACCATTTTTTCCCCAGATTTAGCTGATGCAAAATAGGGATTGCCTTTTTCACTAGTTATAGAACTGAAAGGATCTTTTTAGAATTATCAAACTACAAAATGTTATAAAGCAATTACAATAAAACCATTGTCCTTTAAAATACAAGTTTTCAGTTTTAGTTATGATATTCTGTTGGTTAACCTTAATGCCTTGGATATTAGTGTTATTCTTTAATGTAAAATAAACCTGAACTAATGTTGTTTTTGTTATTATAGTTTGTTTTATATATTTAAAATTCTTGAAATTTAATTGCAAGAAATATTTACAATTCATAGAATGAGGGTAGTTTTTTGCAGAATGAGATCCCCAGATCTCACACAATATATATATTTTTTTATAGAGAACTCTAGGTTTTTAAAAACCAAAATAAAGTAAAACCCACTTTTACTCGTGATTAATCATGCTGCTGTATACAACCCTTTATTTAATGCAGAATGAAAAATATGTATTTTCCCATGCAACTTTTCCCTTTACATCTGCATTAATTCTAGATGTAATTGTGCAGGTGCCAGATTGGCTTGGAAAGACATTGCATAAACAAAATGTGTTTATCTGTGCCAGCATGCAGCAGAATATTTTCAGGAAACGAGCAAATGCTGATTTAGATTTGCTGAGTACAAAAACCTTGTGATCAATCAAAGTTCCGCATTATCTTCATTTCACTGCATCCCTATTTAATTATGACTTGTCATGTATAAAAAAATCTGCAAATTCATAGAGTTTGATTTTCTTTTGACAGTAGTACGTATTTCCAAAAATAAAATCTTTAATATAAAAAAAAATATATTTAATATTTACCTTTAATGCTGTCACATTGCTCGGACAATAGTTTAAAATCCCTGTTTTTGTCTAATATAATGTTTTCAGGCAGCTGTACCAATATTTTGAGTTCTAACTCTGTTATCCTAGCCAAATCTACTACACAAAAACCCTGACTCTTTATCCTACTGCCCATAGTAAACAACAGACTAGTCATAGTCAATAGAGGAAAGGATCCCTTAGTGCTTACTTAAAGAATCAGCTTAGTGTGGTGTTTGAGCAGGGAAAGGTGGCCAAAATATCCCATGACAATAAGGACAGTGCAGTTCTGCAGAAAAAGTTTATTGGAACAAAATGAGATAAAACCAGGTTTTTCCAATGCAAATGTACATTACTGAATACAGCTCTGGATTCTAGGATCAAGGAATCTGGCCTCGGTTAATCCTCTGCTGTTTTTTTTTATACTGTTACCCAAACGTTCTAGAAATCTACGGAGGAAAAAACAACTTAGCTTTGCAGTTATAGAGAAGAGTCACTGAACTGCCAAATCAGTTTGTGTGGCATGTAAATCACTCTGGGTTTTTTCCTTGTCAAGATATAAACTGGTCTACAAAGCCTTAAATAAAGGGCATTAAACTCTGAACACACAGATACTACATTATTGTCAGAAAATTAGACTAACCGTGCTGCTTAGGCTAAGATACCGGCCCATACATTTCAATTTCATCCTCTTGTCATCCTCTTCTTTTGCATAAAAAACGTACATGAGATATAATACTGTCGTGACCGTCCCAATGGGCCTGTGCTGCAGTTGAAAGCCAAAAAAGAAGTGGGAGAGACGGCAACTGACCCAGGGCAAGGCGTCAGTGGGAAATGTTGGAACTGATATGTGACGACGTTATAAGAGGAGAGGAGAGAAAATGGCAGCAAGGGGAAAGAATGGGAAGATGACAAGAATCAGGGACATTAGGGGGTAACCTATACCACATAGGGATGGGAACTGAAAAATCAAGAACTGATGTGGGATATGATAGGTGAAACTGTCTCCAGGTTATATGTGCAATTGTCTTACGAATGTGATAATCAGTGAAAGTGTCTGAGAACTTTGCTGTACAGATTTTGATGTGTTAATTGCAGGTATATGTAAATTATACATGTTGACTAGTAAAGTCAAATAGATGATGGGCATGGCACGTAAATAGTGTATGTTGCCAGGATATGTAAAGGGCCATTAACATGTGTTGAGAGCAGTGTCAATGTGTGTGCATGTATGCTGCAGCCCTATGACTGTCCCCAAACTACTGCATGGGGCTGCAGACAGCGACCAGAAAGCTCCCCATAGGATTCCCCTGATTACTGTACAGGGGAACAGCACAGGAGAACCCTCTACTGTACAGGGGAACACCACAGGAGAACCCTCTACTGTACAGGGGAACACCACAGGAGAGCCCTCTACTGTACAGGGGAACTCTATAGAGGAACCCCCTTATTTCTGATTGCTGCGCTGGGGAACGTCAAACAGGTGATGTCACGAGAAATCACAAGGGTTATTACTGATTGTTTTATATGTGGCATCATCGGTTCAATAAACTTTTATAGGGTCTGGAAAAATTGAATTCTAATTATGTTATTCATTATTCATTATAAGACATACCAAGCCATTATTTTAGTATTTGCCCATGTTAGAGTAATAACCTTTACAACAAGAGATAATTGATGGCTGAGGATAGCTACATAAAGTGTAATTACCATAAGCGTGTAATTACCATAAGCCAATCACAGGTATGCTAAATAGACAAAAAACAAAACAAGGAAAACTGATACATTTTTGGTCCATTTGCCCAATGAATAATGCTAATCTCCAGCCTTCACATTACTGCTAGTCACAAATGACACATTCCGCCCCTTCTGCCTTGTATACGATAGCCAATATATCACAAACTGCAAACTTTATAATACTCTTTATGGCAAGATACATCCACATGTAGAAATGGCTTCTTAATACTGTAGCTCTGCATGATTTTTGGCTGGAGATACTGCTTTCAAATAGGACCCTCATCCCAAACACATGCTATAAAACCTTTGCTTCTAAACTGTTCCCTTCCATATTTACTATGTTAAATGGCATTAGGGAAGGCCTTTACTTTACACATACTATGCACCAGGTGCTACTGCCCTTAATACTGATGAAAGGCAAACTGCCAGAACTAGAAAGCAGCTACAGACCTATTTCTCACAACAAATCCTTACAAACAGACTGAACCTTCTCACAAAGAGCGTCCATCTGCATCAGGTCGGATTCCTGCCACAAAGACACATGCTAGACAATTCGAGAAGATGTATCAACCTTCTCTGGAAGCCTTGCACACCTCACTGCCTTCTCTGTTTGTCTACTTCGTCCACACAATATAAAGTAGCTGCATATGCGGATGACGTCTCATCCATGTTTCATTCACACATTACACAGTACCATTCTATTTCAAGTGTTGTACCTCTTTTAAAACCTCAAATACTCAAGTAAAATGAATTTGCTCCCCCCGATTGTTATACCTCTTGCCAATCGCTATCTGTTCCTCAGACCTAAATCTACAGCACCAAATTGACGCCTTTATACGGCATAACAAAATAGCCTCAGATCAGTAAATCCACCTCCTCACATTGTCAAGAGGCCTTGGGCTACCCAATCTTCTCTAATATATACTAGCTGTCTTTTCTTTCTTTTATTTTTTAGTTCTCATTAACCACATTAGACAATGTAGAACCTCAGACCGGTTTATTCGGTATGATATCAGATTGTACACATGGTTTTAATAACATTGTCAAAACTTATAAAACTGACAAATAAACAGACTAACCAAGACATTCTTGTCTTGTATGACTCACAGCATCAAATAAAAGGCAATGGAAATCAAAATGGCAAAAAGTCAAGGACAATGACAGATCAAAGTCTCTGATCATACAACGATGAACAAGAAAAATAAATTCTGGAATTTGCGTGTCTCTCGTATCAAACTAATTTGCAATTTCAAGTGCCTTTTATCAGAGAGACTGTTCATTGACACAGCCCCCCAAGTGAACATCAGTTGGTGTATTGTATATATTAAAGGCATTGAAATCCAGGCCTCGCGTCTACCTTTTACCTAGCGAGATTCAAACTAAGTGACAAGAGCAACCCATTCCAAATAAGTATTGGTCCATGGTTGCTTCAGGAACACTCCACTTCATACACTTACTATATTCTGGGGATATTCACTAAAGATACAGTTTCCAGAAGGGCTGCAGAAGTTTTTCTATGTTTTACCACCTCCTTCTAGGTTAGCCCCTTATAATACACACATGAATCAGTGAATCACATGAATCAGTGAGATTTCTTGGGAATCACTTTACCAATTGATCCATGTATTATGCAAAGCCAGCTCAGTCCTTCCTGTTACACACAGAAACAAAGGTTGGAATAGAGCACTCAGTTATGAGATGGTGCACGAGCCAGGGAACCACCAAGTCCTTTAATAAATCCAAAATAAAGAAGCAGAGGCTCAGCACTCAAATGGCACGGTGAGTTTATTTCACAGGCAACGTTTCGACACACAGGTCTTTCTCAAGCCTTAGGAGAAAGGATTGAGAAAGACCAGTGTGTCGAAACGTTGCCTGTGAAAGGAACTCACCTTACTATTTGACTGCCGGGTCTCTGCTTCTTTATTTTGGACTTTCTGTTAAACAGACTTGCCATGGTTTCCGGTTCCCAGTACACAATAAGGTTAGTGAAGTCGCAGCTTTTCTGCAAACTTAGATTTAGTGAATAATAATCTCAAATAAACTTAGCTTTTAAAAGGATGTTCAAGTGAAGGCCAACAAGAAGAGGGCTTCTGTGCTTGTAAGTATATACGAAGTGACAAAGTGGCATTCATATTTTTAACATCCCTGTGTTGTTGGGAAAAGTACAAATGTTCGGTATGGGGGTTTTTGAGGTACATAAATCAAGGGAGACTAGATTCACTATGGACAAAAACATTGGGACACCTCACCATTACACCATTTGCAGCTATAAAGTTTTCTGGGAAGGCTTTCCATAAGATTCTGGAGTCTTTCTGTCTGATTTTTCCCCATTCATCCAGTAGAGCATTCGTGAGGTCAGACAGGCACTGGTGTTTGACAAGAAGGCCTGGCTCGTAATCTCCATTCCAGTTCATCCCAAAGTGTTGGATGGGATGAGGTCAGGGCTCTGTATGGCCATACCAAACTCATCCAACCACGTCTTTATGGACCTTGCTTTGTGCACTGGGGCACAGTCATGCTGGAATAGAAAAGGACCTTCCCCAAACTGTTCCCACAAAGTTGGAAGCAGAGCATTGTCCAAAATGTCTTGCTTTGCTGAAGCATTAAAATTTCCATTCACTGATTTTAATAATTAAAAAGTGTGTCCCAATACTTTTGCCCATATAGCGGTGCACAAAGCAAGATCCATAAAGACATGGTTGGATGAGTTTGGTATGGAAGAACTTGACTGGCCACCCAAAGCCCTGACCTCAACCCCATCGAACACCTTTTGGATGAAATTGTGAGACAAACACTTTTCTATCAATCACTTTTCGCTGTTGGCACAAAATAATACTTCTCATTCTCATACATCATCTTAACCACCATTTTTAAAAATAAACTACTTTAAAATGTGTTAGTACTGTATAACACATTTTAACCATTTAGGTACCAGATATTTTGTAATGTGTCAAATACCCCTCTGGCTGACTGTCAAAGACAGGATATCCAGAATAAAATGCACACAGCCTGTACTGAAATGTAAATGCCTGAGTATCCAGAAACTATACAAGGGGACTTAGAATGAATAAGTACTGGTGCACGCTTCTTTAGTGCCGGCTTAGTGATTGGCCACCGATATGTTGCATAGGGGAGGGATTTGGAAACAAACAGTGCTGTATTTCAGGGAAGTGAATGAGCTGCCTGAAACACAGACCACTGCAGAGATAATACTATTTTTAATATTTCATTGTCTTTAAGACGTAACTGGGCAACAACTATTTTCGATGTAAGGTGTATTTTGCGTTATTTACGTGTGTTTGTAAATATTCATTACTGATGTTTAGTGCATGACATAGCAGGCATCTTTACACTGAGAGATGAGTGATATGGATCGAATATGTGCGTCTTTATTCGTTTGTAAAATCCAGCTGATGTACGTTCTAGATGTACTAAGTCTTTAGACATCATGTACAGCATACATATATTGGTTTAACACACCCAATGAAGATTTGTTTGGGCTATGATTGATTGGGACATCTATCTTCCAAGATTTGTATTTATTCAAATACATGAAATACAAAATGTCAAATTTATAGCCATAGAAACTAATATGGTATTATTTGCTTTTATTTATACAGATTCTGCAGCTCTGTGTAGACAATAATGAATATAAGGAAAGAGACGTGGAAGTCTTATGGAACCCTGGTGGTTAGATTTTACATGGTCTAATGGCAAACTGACATAATGCTTTTCATAAAAATTAGGCCGTCTACTTACTGCCCCCAGGTCCAATTTAGCAGCTGTGTAAACTAGAGTAGTCTAATCTTTTTTTACTAATTAATCTCATTTTGTATCTTTCATTGCTCATGTGCCACATATTTAACAGTATGTAGATTTTCACTGTTCTTGCTAATCTTTGTGCTGTTTAACTTTATAACCTGAGAAAGGGCAACACGTCCACCTAGTGGCAGGTAAGAAGAATGTCTCAAGTGAAATATTGAGCACCTGAGTGTTGCAATGTTCATATCAGTTAAGGTATACGTATAAGTGCAGTTCATAAAACACACTTCATTTTTTCAGCACCGTCATGCATATTTAAAATAACCAAAACATTGAATTCAACCAAACCAATTTATTAATCTAATACAACAGCAATGGCAGATCAGCCTTAACACTGGTACTAATCCATGCTACTTACGCTGAAAATATTTCTCAGCAACATGCATTATCATATATCAGAGCCCCAGCCAGGTAATATCACACAGTAACATGCATTATCTATATCAGAGCCCCAGACAGGTAATTTCACACAGTAACATGCATTATCTATATCAGAGCCCCAGACAGGTAATTTCACACAGTAACATGCATTATCTATATCAGAGCCCCAGACAGGTAATTTCACACAGTAACATGCATTATCTATATCAGAGCCCCAGACAGGTAATTTCACACAGTAACATGCATTATCTATATCAGAGCCCCAGACAGGTAATATCACACAGTAACATGCATTATCTATATCAGAGCCCCAGACAGGTAATATCACACAGTAATATGCATTATCTATATCAGAGCCCCAGACAGGTAATATCACACAGTGACATGCATTATCATATATATCAGAGCCCTAGCCAGGTAATATCGCACAGTGACATGCATTGTCATATACATCAGAGCCCTAGTCATGTAATATGTCACAGTAACATGCATTATCATATATCAGAGCCCTAGTCAGGTAATATCGCACAGTAACATGCATTATCTATATCAGAGCCCTTCACTCAATTTCTTCTGCCGTCCTTACATTATTGTCCCCACATCCCTTACACCCACCGTACCTGATTGCAACAACAAAACTTTCCAAAGCACCACTTTGCACCCACAGGTCTTGGCAAACATCCAGATTGCCCATCCAGACAAAGGCCCAGTCAGCACCCAGATAGCACACCCAAGCTGGCTGAGCATCATGGGAAATGCAGTTAACAGTTGTTAAAGCTGCAGATCTTAGCTGTGAACAACAATTCCCATGATGCTCAGCCAGCCAGGTGTCCACCATGATGCTGGCTAAGCATCATTGGAAGAGTAGTCCACAGCAGAAGATATTTTTTTAGTATTACAAAAAAATTTCTAATGTTAGCCTTCCTCCCATTCTTTTTAAAATTATATTAAATTGTTCTTTAACCCCTTAACGACAATCCACGTACATGTACGGGGTTGCCGTGCAACGGGTTAACGACAATGCCCGTACATGTACGGGCTGCCGTTAAATAGCTGCATCGCCGCGATCGGCGGCTTTGCAGCATCCACGGAAGCCTCCCAAGTGAGGCTGACCGTGGATAAAAATGTTTAAAAAAAATTAATAAGCAAGTCCTAAAATTCTTTATCTTTACAAAAATTCCAGCATGGAAAGAGTTAAAATATTGGCATTACAAATGCCCATAGGGTGTCTCGTATTAAAAAATGCATGAGTGGATGGGATAAATTGAATTGGCCGGGTTCAAAGGTGTCCCAAATATGGGACATGGGGGCAGTAGGATCAGATGTCTGAATGGCCAAAAAATACACACCTCACAAAGGCGGCCTTTTACCTCCCAAATAACCCTACAAACCCATGCATGGGGGGTATCGCTGCGCTCAGGAGATGTTACTGAACACATATTGGGGTGTTGTGTGACACGGACATATACCAGGAGCGATAAATTTATACCTGAAGTACAACGTGTGTGAAAAAAATACAAAAAAATTTACTACCATAAAGTTTCACAAAGGCTGGTGGTAAAATTAGTGCATGGAAAGGGTTAAATTACCAGCATGTGAAATACCTTGGGGTGTCTAGTTTTTAAAAATATATGACTTGATGGGGTAAATTGCATTGGCCGGCTTCAAAGATACCCGAAATGGCACATGGGGGGAAGAATTACCAGATTTGGAAAAAAAGGTTTTGAAATAGCAAAACGCTACCTGTACTTATTGCCCCATAACGTGCAGAAAAAAGCAAAAAAAACATAAAAACATTGGGTATTTCTAAACTCAGGACAAATAGTAGAATCTATTTAGCAGGTTTTTTCATTCGTTTTTGCAGATGAGTAAAAGTTTTTTGTTTAAAAAGTGAGAAAAAGTAATTTTTTAACAAAAAATCCCCATATTTTATCATTTTTTTTATAGTAAATTAGATGATATGATAAAATTAATGGTATCTAAAGAAAGCCCTGTTTGTCCTGAAAAAAAACAATATATAATATGTGTGGGAGCACGAAATGAGAAAGAAGAAAATCACAGCTAAACAGGAACACCGAAAAATGTTAAAATAGCCATTGTCCCACAATATACTACGAGTAATAACCCCTATTGTCCTTAAGGGGTTAACGATAACGGAATACCACATTATTATTGCCCCCTTGTGAGCCTCTCCCAGCCAGACCCTCCCTTTAGTATTGATTTATCATGTATTGGCCCCAGCTGCCCTCTTGTGTATTGGTGACCCCACAACCTGCCCTCCAGCCAGGCCTCTATTATGTTTTCATGCCCCATGCTTGCCCCCCTTGTGAGTTGTCCACAGCCAGCCCCCTTTTAGTATAGATGTAAGTGATGCCCCTAGCCAGCCCCCCTTGTGTATTAATGCCCCCACAACCTTGTGTCCCTTGCCTTCCCCAACTGTGTATGTATGCCCCCAGCCAGCAGCCCATTTAGTCTTGATTTATATACATACCTGGGAACTTCTGGGCTCCGGCTACCCGGAGCTTTCCCTTGCGGGACGCGGCCAGGACTGCACACTGACGTCGGGGGAGTTCCCGCTGACGGCAGCGGAAAACACCTTTAACACATTTAAAGGGAAAAAATACGGGGAGCAGGGCATGTCAAGGCCCCGCTCCCGCGACCCGGAGGATTCAGAGCTTGACCTGGAGAACCGGAGAAGCAGTGCTCACCAGCGTCGCACGCCCTCTTCAAGGGGGCAGGACGAAGAGCCTCACTGAAGCAGAAGCGGTATACACAAGCCGGCTGCTTATGCTTAAAGAATTTCAGCTGGTAACTGGAGGCGGGCATCACAGTTTCTGTTCCCATGGGCTGGCAAAGCAGGACAGCGGTAGGGACAGGCGGGACAGCGTCGCAAAAACGTGACTGTCCCGCCTAAATCGGGACAGTTAGGGGGCCTGCACTGGGTTCAATGGAAACTTGATTTATAAATTGTCAATGCACAGGAAATCTCCAAAACCATGAAGCTGGGCTCTCTTTAGTCACAGATGCCTCTTACCTAGCAAGGTCGCAGTAACTAGCTATTAGCTAGTTTAATGAGCTTTGGGACACCAAAAGATCTTATTGCAGGGTCCCCTGATTCTAGTTGAAAAAATTGTTCTGATACTATGATCTGGAACTTTTAGTAGAAAGCAGAAAGCAAATTGATTTGCATCAGTGAACAACGTCGGCAAATAAACATACCATTTCCAAGTACAGATCCCTGAGGTATCCCACTGGTGACAAGACCTTGTTCTGAATATACGCCATTGACTACAACCCTCTGTTTTCTGTCACTCAGCCACTCCTTAATCCATTCAACAACATTGGGATCTAAACCCAGAGATTGCAGTTTATTTATAAGTCTTCTATGTGGGACAGTGTCAAAGGCCTTACTGAAATCCAGATACGCAATGTCTACTGCACCACCTTGATCAATTACTTTAGTCACCCAATCAAAAAAATCAATAAGATTTGTTTGGCAAGATCTTCCTGAGGAAAACCCATGTTGTTTTTGATCTTGAAAGCCATGTGACTTCAGATGTTCAACAATCCTTTCCTTTAACATTGTTTCCATTAATTTCCCCACTACAGATGTAAGACTAACTGGCCTGTAGTTGCCCGACTCCTCCCTACTGCCTTTTTTGTGTATAGGCACAACATTCGCTACTTTCCAATCCCCAGGGACAACTCCCGTTACCAATGATTCGTTAAATATATCAGTTAACGGTTTTGCTAGTACACCCCCAAGCTCTTTTAATAACTTGGGGTGTATCCCATCAGGCCCCATCGACTTATTTGTCTATACCTTAGACAACTGAAGTAAAACCTCCGCCTCGATAAACTCACATATTTCAAATGATTCAGTCTTTTTTCCCAACTGAGGTCCCATTCCATCATTCTCATCTGTAAAAACTGAACAGAAATATTCATTGAGGCAGTCAGCTAAACCTTTATCCTCTTCTACATATATGCCTTTTGTTTTTAGTCTAACTAATCCTTGTTTAACTTTCCTTTTCTCATTTATATATCTAAAAAATGTTTTATCTCCATTTTTTACTGATAGGGCAATTCGCTCTTCTGCCTGTGATTTGGCAGTTTTTATAACTTTCTTTGCCTCTTCTTCCTAATTTTATAGATCTGTCTATCTTCCTCACTTTGGGTATTTTTGTATCTACTAAAGGCTAACTTCTTGTCTTTCACGATTTTGGCCACTTCTGCAGAGTACCACAGCGGTTTCCTTAATTTTTTACTCTTACTGACCAACCTAATACAATTTTCTGTTATCTTCGATAAAACAGCTTTTACAAAATCCCATTTCTCCTGAACACCATTTAAATTGTGCCAGTCTGATAATGACTCCTCTATACATTTTCTCATTTTAGAAAAGTCAGCTTTTCTAAAATCTAAAACTTTTGTTTTTGTGTGGTGTGACTCAGTCACTGTTCGTATATTAAACCACACAGACTGATGATCACTAGATCCCAAACTTTCACCTACAGAAATATCTGTTAACAAATCTCCATTTGTGAACACTAAATCCAATGTGGCCTCCTTACGAGTTGGTTCCTCAACCACCTGTTTTAAAGATAATCCCAATAAGGAGTTTAGAATATCCGCACTCCTGGTACAACCAGCTACTTTCGTTTTCCAGTTCACATCAGGGAGATTAAAGTCACCCATGATTATAACATCCCCCTTCACTGTCATTTTAGCTATTTCCTCCACTAGTAGATTATATAATGTTATCATATGACCTCTAAGACGCCATTTTTCCAGTGTATATAGTTTTAACTTTTTTAGTCACATAAAGATTATAAAGCCCTATCCCCTCCCTGTGTCAGTGATGTATCATGGCCTAGCGGGTGGCAGTCCCCTGATACAAGACCGGGGGCAGATCAACATCCCTATCCATTTGCCCAAAACTATGTCTATTTTTACTTAGAATGCTTTCTGGCCTATACTGATTTATGTAAAGTTGTTTTGTTTTTTTAATTTGAAAATACTTTTTACTGCAGCTGTTTTCAGGAATTGTTGCATCATAATTAAAAAAATAAATCCTTCATCCTCTGAAAAAAAGAACTATTAAAATATATATTATCTAATAATATTTATTTAAAAAAAAATAAAACCCAGTGCAAATGTGTTTAATGCAGGTGAGAATCTGCAGGTGGTAAATAGGAGATCAGCAGGTTAAGTAGGACTATCATTAGCGTCTCCCTTGAAACTGCTTTAAATCATTTAACTCCAAACAATATTGAAAAAGAATAGAAAAAATAATGATAATTGTCTATATCAACAGATATGCTGGTCCTGCTAACTTTGGCTATATATCATTACAAATTAAATTTAAAATTAATATTGCTCAAATAATTACAATAACGTACAAAAAAACACAAAATATACCTATAGATAGTTTAAATAAATGAATACCCCTCTGCCCCCCCCGTGTTAATCTTGAGGCCACCTTATTTAAATAAGTACGTTTGGAAATGTTCAGTTTGTATGTAAAAAATTATAGATCTTGCCTACTTTCATTTGACTTTCAGCTCCTGTTGATTTCATACAAGACAGCGGCTCCTGTTGGTTTATCGAATAAGCAGTTTCCAAACCCAAATGGGAATACAGCTGCTCTTATTATGATCTTTTATTTATATAACGCCAATTAATTACGTAGAGCTTCTTACAGTTCATACATTCAAAGGGGAATAAGAAAACTAGAACCGACAGACAAAGACAAACCGTTAAAGATGGCCCTGCATGCAAGCTTACACAATATATAACACAACCTTGGAGGAGTGTTATATTAAATTTGTCCTTTTTGTTTGTCTTTCGTTACTCTTTACACCTTTAAATGCAGCACTTGTAATAAAGAAAAGCAAAACTAGAAAACAGATACACGGACATACCACGAGTTGTGCGTTATAACTGAACTTTATGTGCAACGTCATACAAAAACCATCAAATATGTTAACATTGAGAACCCCAGTAAAGGTCACAGTACATTGGGCGGTGTGAAAATATTCTGCCAATTTTCAGTGCAAAATATAGAAAAGATAGCTGAGAGAATGTGAGATCTCACACGTACTTTCTTGTGATTTTATAAGATGGAGAATGACATATCTGTGCAATGTAGAATTCTGCTTCCCCTTTGAAATTGTTCAGATAAACACAAGTTTTACAGTACGTCTATCACCTCTACTCTCAAAGGAATCTTAGTTAGACATTTACCTCCTCACAGGCTTCATGGAGTCCGTCGCAAACTCCACTGCTTCTAAAACCATCCCACATGTTATGAAATGCTTACAAACATACACCCAAGCTCCTAGTCTTTTGATTTATCATATGCTTGCAAGTAGACAATATCAGAGTTCAATAATTTACGAGATCTGACACTTGTTCTTAAAGGGATACTCTAGTTATCGCATGCACTTTAATGCAGAATCCCCCGCTATGCGTTTGCCCATTTACCAGCACTCTAACTATTTTAGATGTAGGAGATGCATTGTGAAACGGTACTCACGCGTATGCTTCATTTTGCATCTGTTTCTATGTGAATTGCATGTCACTTAAGCATCTGTCCCTAATAGATTAACCATGTTACCAAAGTGGAAGAGAGAGCGCACCAGGGAACATTTTCATTGAATATTACATTTGGATACTTACTGCTCTAAAAGCACTAGGTCATTCCTGATATACATTTTAATGCCCCAGCTGCCCCCTGACTTTTTTTCTATAGATCCCATTACGCTGAGTCACCTTAATACTGTTGTTATTGCATACCTCCCAACATTTAAAAATGTGAAAGAGGGAGACTTTTTTTTTTAATTGCTCTTACGGAACTCATCAATACAATTGCACTTTACAATGCCACGCTTGCATCGCTACTTAAAACACACTACATTTTTGTCAGCACAGTCATGCATAATAAAAAATAAAGAATACATCGAATTCCCATGAGGCTCAGCCAGACATACTAATTCCATGATGCTGGCTGGGCATCATGGGAAGTGCAGTTAACAGTAGATGTTAGCTGTGAATTACAACTCCCATGATGCTCAGCCAGCCAGGTGTCCACATGACTAGGCATCGCGGGAGTTTAAATTCACAACTAACACCTGTCATATCATCTGCTGTTAACTACAGTTCACATGAGGCTCAGCCAGACATACTGCTTACATGATGCTGGCTGAGCATCATGGTTAGCGCAATCAACAGTAAAGCTGCAGATGCTAGCTCTGAACTACCATTCCTATGATTCTCAGCCAGCCAGGTGTCCACCATAATGCTGACTGAGTATCATTGGAAGAGTAGTCAACAACAGCAGAGATTTTTTTTAAAATTAAAAAAAGGCTAATGTTAGCCTCCCTCCCAGGACCCTTACACACTGTCTTTACATACACATACACACATACACTGTCCTTACACATACACATATACATACACTGCCCTTACAGACAAATATACACATACACTGCCCTTACACACCTGTCCATACACACATATACGCTGCCCTTACACACACATATACACATACACTGCCCTTGCACGCACCTGCTCATAAACACACATATACACATACCATGCCCTTACACACGCCTCTCCATACACACTGCCTTTAAACACACCTGCCCATAAACATACATATACACGTAGAGTGCCCTTACACACACACACACACATATACACATACACTGCCCTTACACACACATATAAACATATAATTTAAAATTTCCATTGTAAAAAACGATGCCACAATACAAAACAAGCGCTTGTGTTTTCATTTTACTTGTATATGCTGTGATGTAGACAGCAAAGAAAAGGGCACACAGCCAGGCCTGGTGATGCCATCAGCTGGATATGCCTGCCTGTCCGCACGCTACATAGGGATGTAGCATGTGGCCTTTTATATCCAACTGTTAGCGGCTCTTAAGTCAATTTAAAGTGTCAGGGCCACCTTGTTATCCCCAGTCTGGCCCTGCACACAGCCCTTGTAGACTATAAAAATGGACATACAAGATAGGTTTCAAAATTGTAAGTGTTTCTTCGTCAAGATGGAGTTTTTTTTTATATTTGTTCTCAATTAGAAGCATTTGCGTTTCTGCACAGAGCTCAGAAATATAGAAGCACCTGAGGGATGTTTAATTATAGGGAATTATTGCACTATGCTCTTGTGATAATGCTTTTCTGCTTACCACTCACTCGAGCCATAATTAATCCCTGTTAATCACACACCCTTGTGTGTTGTTAAACACTTAAATCTGTCATTATGTACGTCAAATAATATCAGTGTTTCTTTAATGAGGACTCATCATGTTTTAGAAATAATATCAACAAGTTTATTAGAGGAGATTTTTTATGATTTTCTGAGTGAGAGAATTTGATAACATAATGAAATCCTTTATATTCCAGATATTCTAATTATCTAATTTATAAACATATTTTCTGCTGCCTCTGTGGGTATATGATTATGCGTGCCCAATGTATGTATTGGTGCATGTAGGCATACATTAGCCATACTGTTTACATACATCATGTACACCTCTGTATATATAATTCCACATACATATAAAAACGCGTTGAATAGATCCTATGCCAAAATTGTGTAGAAAGCGAAATCTTAGTGGCACATCATGAACCATGGGTGTGAGGTACTATGTACTGAGTATGTTAATGGATGTCAAGACACGAGTACTAAGCAGGGTTCCTCATGAGCATATTATAAGCTATATTACAGAGATCTCAAAACTAGCATACATTTTTGGTGATGCAAAACATTTGCCGCAGGTAGACATGCCTGAGGGGGGTAAGCCAAATGTTAGATTACATTGGTAAATTAGAAGAATGGGCATTGGATAACAAACTTCAGCTTAATTGTTCAATACTGCACATGGGTCATATAAAGTCTGTAACAAAACATCATATTAAAGAAGTGCATGTCAAAGCAGGAAAAAAGCTCTATGGCTAGACAACCAAATGCGGTTTATTGGCACTTCACAGAGAGGGTGGTGACAGTCGTCCAACCAATATAGTAGGCATTAATATTGTGCAGAAATGTAGACATGCGCCAGATAAATATTTGCAGTTACATTACAGAATTTAATGACACTGAAGAAATCAATAAAGATGATAAAATTGCTTGTTTTTGAAAGTTGAGTACCTAATATTTCTTGATGGAGTCTTTCTATAATTATTAACCTTTTTGTTAGATGATGCTTCAAGTAAATCTGTACAGAAGGGACAACAGTGTCTATGGGGAAAAAACATTATCTAGCAGCTAGAGGAAATCAGGTAGGAACAGGACAGATTGTGGTAAGGCTGAGGATTGTGATACCAGTAGGACAGTATATCCAGTTCAGGATCCATTACAGATTCAGGAATTTAACAGGACACAGTGATGAGTCTGGGAGCGATATTTCTTCACCCCTCCCCATAACCCAAAACCCATGCATTTACTAACACTTTCTCTTAACACCATACACTTGCACATGCACACACTTACTACATCGCTCCTGCCCCTCTCACTACTAACCCTAGTCCCAGCCCTTACACTCTAGCATCATACACTGACACGTACCCTCATGCTTACACCCACACAGATGTGCTGACAGCAGAAACCAAAGTACACACGCATGCTAACAACATACAGTAATACACACACTTTAACATCATACACTAACACACACATGCTAATATCCATCCATACATGCTAACATAAAATACACTCATTGATGCTAACACCATACACTAATACACACACTCTAACACCATACAGTAACAAACACACACACTCTCACACACACACACACATGCTAACACCATATACTTATTCCAGTACACTCCAATAACATACTCACTCCCTCATCATTATTGAGGCATTCAAGCTCTGCCTCCTTACCTCGCAGTGAGCCCTGTCTTCATTTTGAGTCATATTCTTTGAAATTGAAACTTTATAGGTCTGTGCAGACCCCCAAAGTATCATTTCCACATGAACTAATGTGAAGTGGCAGAAAATGTTGTCATATCCTGGTGTTCTACGGTGACAATAACTGCAGCGGAGGAGAAGATTCTTTTGCAGTCGAGTGGGTCTGAGGAACTGGCTGTGGGTGCTGCTATGAGGGAGACCAAGGACTTTAGAACAGCAAACAAAAACAAACAAATAAAAGGAAAATGAGACATTCATGAAGAGTGGGATTAGGATTCCTCAAGCCCTAGGCAGGGTTGTAGAGCTCTCTTAAACCCTTTACAGGGGAGCTGTAGTGAGTATGCAATGCCCTATAAACATTGCCATGGCCAATGTCTTGTCCTGTAGCGTTGCTCTGTGTAGGTTAAGCTTGCACCAAAATCATAATGATAGAACTACCTAGCACTAAATGTAAAGTAAATACTATTTTTACTAATTACTAAAACAATACAAATGGTTATAAATGATGCAAAATGTTCTCGACTTTGGGAAGAAATCATTTAAATATTCTTCATGCTTTAAGAATGTTTTTTTAGTTTGCAAGCAAAACATGGCGTTATACTTCAGAAGCTGTTTTTGTGGATTATAAAATTGGTACTTGAAATATCTGTTTGATTATGCGTCTGTCTTTTAAGCCATTACTATGATGAGATAACTAAGATTGTCAATCACTGAGGACACTTAATGTCATGTCATCAGAGATATGAGTTTGCTTTTTGTAAACTGTAAACAACATTAATGGTGTCAGACTAGTTTTCCAGACTAAATTGTAGGGAGGGACAACTGTTGCTGTAAAATCGCAACACTGGAGTCATTAAGCCATTAATTTCTCTCTTGCAGAAGTAGATAAAAGAGTGGCGTATCACTAGTGTTATATAAAATTCAGAACTTTCTGCTAACCATAGAGACATACCGGAAACCCAGTTGACAATTCCAACTCTAGCCTTTCTTTGAGCACACAGAAGCTACATCTTTCGGTAGGTGATGGTCTAGTATAGAGGAAGACAAAAAAATATACTGGGAAACTAATAGAATATTGGGTGATAATAAGATGTGTCCCTGTAGTAATGTATTGGTTGAGGGCAGGCATGGTGTGATACAAGAGGTTGGGCCCAGGTGCAGAAGAACATAATATGAAGTACAATTTCTGGGTACAAATATCTAAACTGATTGACTTGAGGAGTCAGTAACGGACAGAGAAGGCCAATATTGTATCTTTCAATAAAATAATCTTCCAAGATATTGATGTATTTGATAGAATTTGTAGTAAAGGAAACATGTAGATCTTCACCTTTGTCTTCACTTGTGTTTTAATACCCATTGTGTCCTACTCTTATCATCTATATATATATGTTTGGTTTTTTTTGCATATTCTATTTTAATTATTAGTAAGTGTCTACATTGTTAATTGCTATTGTGTTTGTTATGATTTATGCGCCCTTAGTCAGGATGGATTTAATGGCAACCTGGGATGGGTGAGACTTGAACCACTAGAGGTCTATTTTTGATGAGATTTTAAACAGCTGGTCTCCAGAGCAGTTATGAAACGGCTTGTGTCTAAATGTTAAAATAAAAATGCTTGTTACAGGTTTTTCCTGCTGTACAGCACAGACTAAACCAGCAGTTTAATGATTTAGTTTTAAATTCCTATGTGTCAGAGGGGGTGTTAAATAAAAAAAATACGCTATCTAATATTAATAAAATATTTGGTAGACATTTGAAGACATTAAATACAAATTGACATTTGTTTGATATTGATTCTCAAATAAAACTGACGCTATCATTAGGGTTGAGCAATTAGTAAAAACACTTGAAACAAAATGAAAAGAAAATGAAAATTGTTAATAGAATATAATGTGTTATTCGAGAAGCTGGAAGTGGCAGATTGCTAAAGAAAACAACCTTGTTATAATTCAGTATACGCTAAGCACTGTTTTATTTGAAACAAAAAATATTTTAGTCTATAATATAATCTTCAAAAAAAAGAATTAAATGGCATATAAGAACCATTCTGCTCATCTGGTCTGTCCTTCTTTCCTGATGTAGAAACTCAGACCTTAATCAGTCCTTGGGCTTATCTTATACTCAGGATAGCCATATGCATATACCAAGCATGTTTAAATTCCTTTACTGTGTTAGTCTTTACCACTTCTCATGGGCTGCTCAATTTATTCATCCACCCTCTTTTTAAAGTCTTTACATTACATCTAAATCTCTGACATGTATTTACTCTAAACCTCTACAGTCCCTTCTCTGAAATTAACTGTATTTTGTCCAATCACTATGTATATGTTTCTATCACATCTCCCCCTCTTTCCTGTAAGATATACAGTATACATATACATGATATGGACAAAAGTATTGGGACACCTGACCATTACACCATCAGGTATTTTTATGATATTGCATTCTAAATACATAAATATTAATATGTAGTTGGTCCCCCCATTGCAGCTATAACGGCTTCCACTCTATTCTGGGAAGGCTTTCCACAAGATTTTGGAGTGTTTCTGTGAGAATTTTTGCCCATTTATCCAGTAGAGCATTTGCGAGGTCAGATACTAATGCTGGATAAGAAGGTCTGGCTCACAATTTCTGTTCCAGTTCATCCCAATGGTGTTCGATGGGGTTGAGGTCAGGGCTCTGTGCGGGCCAGTCAAGTTCCACACCAAACTCATCCAACCATCTCTTTATGGACCTTCCTTTGTGCACTGTTGGAATAAAAGATGGCCTTCCCCAAACTCTGTTCAAGTTGGAAGCATTGCATTGTCCAAAATGTCTTGGTATCCTGAAGCATTAAGACTTCCCATAGAATTGCCCATTCTATTACCCCTCTTCCACCAAACTTTACAGTTGGCACAATGCAGTCAGGCAGGCAATGTTGTCCTGGCATCCGCCAAACCCAGACTCCAAACAGAGTATATATAAAGTCATCTTTACCCTGAAGATAGTTCTTAATGACTGTATATTTGGGGTTGTTGACATGCTCCAGAATAAATATGGGGCAATCAGATGCCCCCCTGATGGTGTTGCATGATGGATAAGTATCTGCTTCTACTTCTCAGCATTGAAGAGACAATTCATTTGAACCAAATCCCCTCTCATAAATGCAATATTAAACTTGCAAAGACCCTCTAGCATACTCCACTGTTGCCTTCAAACACTCTTGTATCACTCTTCAGGGCTTTGGCAAACAAATTGTCTACTGCCATAACCAAGTATAATTTATATTTTTACTTATCAGTCTAGAGCACCTGCTGCCCCCCAGTTTCTGCGTTTTCATGAATAGTTGAGTCACTTGGTCTTGTTTCTATGTTGGAGCTATGACTTTTTGGCTGCAAGACTTCCATGAAGACCACTCCTGATCAGACTTCTCTGTCAATGCTGGACATCTTCCGATTGCAAAGGGAAGTAAGCATGATGTGTCATTCATCTGCTGCAATAAGATTTATTGGCCGACAATTGCGTCTACGGTCCCCAACATTGCTGTTTCTTTGTGCTTCTTCAGAAGAGCTTGTACTGAACACCTGTAAACCCCTGTCTGCCTTTAAATTTCTGCCTGGCAGAAACCTTGCTGATGCAGCATAACTACCTTATGTCTTGTTGCTGTGCTCAGTCATTTTGACATTAAACTACCCTTAGCAACCTTACCTTGTTAGTGAGTTTGGCTGTTCCTCACAGATTGTGTTTCATACTACATATTAAATTGATGATACACCTAACTATATATCTACAAAACCCCTGACTTTGTGCGACTGTACCTAGAAGAACTGTGGGACTCTGCAAATTTTGTGTATAACCGGCTGTAAAATAAAACTCAACAATACTATTTTGCAGTTCTTTTTCATGCTGAAACCTATTCACTTTTATCTTATGCTGTAAGTAAATACCTAAAATATATTCTGATTTCACACTTAATTGTATTACTATTAGAATGAATCTAAGTTCTGTAAAAAGCAATAACTGATCTACCGAATCAAATCAGAGAGAAAGAACTCCAATCTAAATATGATTCTGGTTAATCGTCTTCATTTTACTCTACAAACTGATTTTCTGAAACATATATATTTGGCTTGCCATAAAATAGAATAAAAAACACAAAAACCAAACATCCAGACAAAAAATGATTTGAGCGGATTTTTCCTTCTCCACTGTGTATAAAAAGTCCTTACTGATCAGTCATTAGATTGAGCTAGTGTTTGAACGAATGAATTGGTTCTGTAACGGAAAATAATAAGCAGCCTGCCACAGCCAACAGAATCTCGCACACCGCTGAGTGTATAGAGTTATTTTGCAGCTGCTGAATTTTAATTTAGGCTGCCTGTAGTACCAATTGTGACATTAGCATATTAGAGCATAAGAGATTACAATGGGTCTCACTCTGTTATTGACACAATGGCACTCCATATCCTCTTTTGTTGCCAGAAGGGCTTGAAACGCATCACAGAGCAAAATGCTACAGGCTTCTTAGACTGCAAAAGAGATTTCATACAGAATATCCCATCAACCACTACACTCTTCCTATACTTTAAGGGGATTGCCATGTTAAGAAATAGAACTTTGCAAGGTAGTATATTATGCAGGTTCTGAGCATTTGGTTCTTTGGTGTGTTGCTTGGACAAACCGGGTATTTATTTCTGTTTGAGGACATGCCATTTGTTGTTTATCGACTCTCGTGTGATATTTATGCAAAAACAACGCCATTAGCCAGATGAACTGCTTTATGTGACAGTGGAGGAAAAAGGTGGGATTGCTTAATACGTCTGGCACATTATCTGCTGAGCCTAACAATTGAACGCTCGTAAGTGCTGGCATAGGTCAAGAATTGTTTGAATGTGTTGCAAATGGTTTCCCAGGGAAACAGCGAATCAGGACTCCAAGCTCACCGCTGCATCTCCAAAACGACATCCAGGTACCAGGCAGTGTGACTGCACACTCCTTCATAGGAAGCAATGCCGGGGCTGCAGGAGAAGTGAAACCAAGCGTGTGAAATCAAGCAGCAGAACAAACCCCCCGAAACTTCACACATGATGAAGAAACATTCTGCTAAAGTGGCTCCTGTATCGTCCTTCAGTGTTTCAGAATTGCATGCAGCAATAATAGACGGTAAATACTGCAATTTTTTTCATATCTTTAAGTGCAGAATAAACAAAGACTCCTTAAAACCATCTATCTGTATTCTTAAGTTTCTTACTAATTTGATTCTGAATATACAAAGAGATCTTATGTTGTTTTCTTTTCTGTCTATGTCACGTTAGAAGGTCTTCTGTTTTTTTCTTCTTCTGGAAATATAGACCGCAGGACAATGAAATGATAAAAAATATTACCATCACTAGGATTTCTTTTTTAAAAAATAACAGCTTTAGAAATATCTCTTTCCTTTTCTCATCCTATAGTCGAATTAAAAAAATGATAGCTGGTAATATGTGTAACATGCTTACATTTTGTTACTTTAGTTAGCAAATAACCGACGTTAAAACGGAGATTTGAAAAGAAAAATTGTTATGAGCTGCAGCTTTAGAATTCTGTCTCATAGGCTGTGATACATTTTATTGCGGTATTATTGTTCCACTAAGATATTCTTTCTACATAAGCTTCTATGACTGCAGAGTTCTTCTCTTAACCTTGAGAATCAAACGCAAAGCAAAAAAAAAACCCCATCTAAGTTGATAGCGTGCTCAGTCGAGTACGACAGCTTGTAGCATTCTAGATGATTAGCAAAGCACTGTCTGTCTAGCCTTTATTTAGCCGATACATTTTTAGCTGTATATCTTCTTCTACGGGTGACTTTGTTTTCTGAGACTGTGCTTCGTGATGCTCCGAAACCTGCAGTCAATGCTCTGGGAATATTCAAGTCTTGTCTATTGTGACCACTAACTTGACGTCAAGCTTGGAGAAAAAAAAAATAGCTGCTTTTAAACTGTAGCATTAATGCATCGATGTCCGAATAACCTTGTCATAACTTGAGGGAACGGGAATGGTGTGTGCGGAATGTACAATACACAATATTATAGTGTAAGACTTTCTTGTGTAAAGCAGCCATTCTGATTATCTACTTAAACATTGTATATATATTTTAAGGAATTTATACTATTTTATATATGTTTAGCATGTTCTGGTTAGTAGACCAGTCACGAGTGAAATTTGTTCATAGACAGGAAAAAAGTAAATAGAATTAACGGGTTAATCTACATTGTGTGGTTCTAGGATCCATGAAGATTTTTATGGAATTGAAATTGAGATTTGCATGGACATTTACACCAGTTCCATAATCATTTTGCGGTTAGTCCACAGAAGGTTAGATTAATGCTGTCATTTTTTGTGGTCAGTTTGACTTGCTGGGCTTTTAGATTTTTTGGGGGCATATCTATAAAATGATTTTTTTTTCATTATTCCTATTGGGCGCATACACTTTGAAGTCTCAACAGTCTCAGCACCTCAGCTTTAGTCAGAAAGGATTTCTTATAGTAGTTCCATGGACTTTTATACATATTTTGATTATAACATCTGTTTTAAAAAAAATAGCTATTTATAATGGGGGAACCATTAGCAATAATAATTTGGACTATAAAACACTAATCAAGGCAATAAGGCAAAGCAGACTTGAAAACCAGTTTGATGAATACAAAATGGGGAAATAGTTGCAGTGCTGTATTATTTTGTTTTCCTGTTACATTATTTTAAAACCACAATTTGAATGTATTTTATTGGTCTATTAGAACACAGAATTTCCAAGTATTCACGTAACTAATAACCCGATTACGGACTGGCTGCTCAGTTTGTATCTTAGATCATAGAATCGTGTTTGCCAACTACTAGAGGAGAACAAGAGCGAACTCCACATCTCATGACCAAAGGTCTTCAAACTTTTCAGATTGAGGGCCACATGGTATATTTTACACATTTTCACAAGCCGAAGAAAAAAAATCAGTTTTCAAAATGAATGTATATTTTCTTTGGATCTTTTTGGGGTAATCAGCATGATATGATTCATAACAAGAGAAATGCAACAATTACAGAGAAAAGATATTGTTCTTACATCTGCATTTCATAGATAAAATATCAAAAATAGTACCACCAGGAAACAGAAATCAGCGGAATATCACATGAAAACCCTGCATTGCAGGTTTAGCTCAACCGAGAAACAGATTAACAGAAATGCCAATACGATTGTTTTTTAAATAAATATCCTAACAAGATCTTCAATTTTAATTAAAAAATATGCATGTATGTATATGTACGTGTATAGTGTTGGAGTGGCTATGTGTGGATGTACTGTATGTGCAAATGTATGATGTTTGAGTGGCTTTGTGTAAATCTATGTATGTGTAAGGTGTTAGATTGTGTGTGTGTGTGTGCGTGTAGAGATGCCCAGGGCCATTTTAACAACACTGTAGGCCCTGGGCAGAGCAATGCACTGGGGCCCCTACTCCCCCAAATAACAAAAAAAACATGATGTGAGGATGAATCAATAGAACCAAAAGTATTATTATTATTCTTTATGTATGTACATGCAAGGGAGGGCTAGCTGCTCTTAGTCTGGCGAGCAAGGATATATATACACACACATACACTGCCCTTACAGACACACATACAGATACACTGCCCTACGCATGCCTGCCCTTATACATGCATGCCTATACACACATACACTGCCCTTACACACGTCTGCTCATATACACTGCCCTTACACATGTCTGCCCATACAGTGGGGCAAAAAAGTAGTTAGTCAGCCACCAATTGTGCAAGTTCTCCCACTTAAAAAGATGAGAGAGGCCTGTAATTTTCACTTCAACTATGAGAGACAGAATGGGGGGAAAGAATACAGGAAATCACATTGTAGGATTTCTAATGAATTCATTGGTAAATTCCTCGGTAAAATAAGTATTTGGTCACCTACAAACAAGCAAGATATCTGGCTATCACAGACATGTGAACACAAATAGGAAAACCAAAATCACACGTGTGAATATAAAATAAATAAAAATACTTCCCACAATGAGAGCAGCTACCTAACAACACTCTTCCTCAAAGTGTATACAGATGCAAACCAGAAGAAATGGAGCGCATATACATAGGGGAAGAAAAACAAAAACAAAACCAATAGTGTAATATGTCAAAAAGAATGTAATTAAATATAGTGTAAGTTCCACTCACAAAAGGACTGGATAAGCAGGCTCATCAAATGTCAAACTTCTAAAACTGTAATCTGTAAAAGCAAGCATAAACCAGGATGGTGCAGTATCTTCAGTAACCTGATCTTAAAAGATCAAAATGCACTTACAATTGAGATGTAGCACAACTCAAGGAGTATTGTGCAAAAGCATGTAGAAATAAAGCATCCGGTGTATGGTTATAAAAATTTATTTTCTCTCTCTCAACGCGTTTCGCTGATGGGTCGTCGGCTTCATCAGGAGAAAAGGAAATCAAGCGGCAGTATAAATCATAAAAAGTTCCGTATAGCTTCCATTTAAATAGATATGAGATTTCCGGGTACGTCATCACGTCCTCAGTTGCGTCCTCGGTCACGTCATTCCGTTCCTCAATGCAGCTACATGGGGCTGCGTGCCGGCGTCATCACGTCCCTCCGTCCGGGTAAGTAGAATGATGTACCGGCGTCACTGCGTCTCTGGCTGGAGACACATGTCGGCATCATCAGTGGGAGTGGCATATTCACTTCTTCTCATGCCGTACAGGTCCTTAAGTACGGCATATAGAACTTCTCTTTATCGGACGGAGCGGCGTGTCTGTCCCATGAGGCTTAGAGGCTCTACTACTAGCTGTCAGATTGTATGATGTCCCGGAAATCACACACATTAAATAAAATCAAATCCAACTAAATATAGTTTGATCATTTGATATAAATGTATATAAATATTGGTGTATCTTAAAAATGAATATAAGGCTATAAACAGAATCCTTGACATTCTAAAAGGAATGCTTGCTTTTACAGATTACAGTTTTAGAAGTTTGACATTTGATGAGCCTGCTTATCCAGTCCTTTTGTGAGTGGAACTTACACTATATTTAATTACATTCTTTTTGACATATTACACTATTGGTTTTGTTCTCACAGACCTGTAACATCTTCTTTAAGAGTCTCCTCTGTCCTCCACTCGTTACCTGTATTAATGGCACCTGTTTGAACTTGTTATCAGTATAAAAGACACCTGTCCACAACCTCAAACAGTCACACTCCAAACCCCACTATGGCCAAGACCAAAGAGCTGTCGAAGGACACCAGAATCAAAATTGTAGACCTGCACCAGGCTGGGAAGACTGAATCTGCAATAAGCAAGCAGCTTTGCGTGAAGAAATCAACTGTGGGAGCAATTATTCAAAAATGTAAGACATACAGGACCACTGATAATCTCCCTTGATCTGGGGTTCCACGCAAGATCTCACCACGTGGTGTCAAAATGATCACAAGAACAGTGAGCAAACATCCCAGAACCACACGGGGGGACCTAGTGAATGACCTGCAGAGAGCTGGGGCCAAAGTAACAAAGGCTACCATCAGTAACACACTACGCCGCCAGGGACTCAAATCATGCAGTGCCAGACGTGTCCCCCTGCTTAAGCCAGTACATGTCTGGGCCCATCTGAAGTTTGCTAGAGAGCATTTGGATGATCCAGAAGAGGATTGGGCGAATGTCATATGGTCTGGACAACTGATCCGTGTAAAGGAAAGAATGAATGGGGCCATGTATCGTGAGATTTTGAGTGAAAATCTCCTTCCATCAGCAAGGGCATTGAAGATGAAACGTGGCTGTGTCTTTCAGCATGACAATGATCCCAAACACACCGCCCGGGCAACGAAGGAGTGGCTACGTAAGAAGCATTTCAAGGTCCTGAAGTGGCCTAGCCAGTCTCCAGATCTCAACCCCATAGAAAACCTTTGGAGGGAGTTGAAAGTCCGTGTTGCCCAGCGACAGCCCCAAAACATCACTGCTCTA